>NC_085101.1:62500-297500 GCF_963422355.1 Corticium candelabrum | reverse complement strand
ATGATGGAAACTCTGTTGCAAGCAATTCCAGGAGTAGTGGTCTACTTAGATGACATATTAATAACACAAATAGCCAGCAAAATTCAATCAGTAAACTAAAACACACACATCTAGACAGATGTTGAGGAAGAGTTCCAATACTTACAGTTAGTGTGGATACCCTCACTTTCAAGCAAAATCAAAGCATTGTCTGATTATTGAAAACACTCCACAACCCACTTCAGCTGATCATCTATTTTGATTTGACTCTTTCTGCGTTCCTTTTTTGAAGTTACATTGTTTTGTATCTTTCTGCAACTGTGCTGTTTTTTGTATTTATGATGGGCCTTCTCTTTGTGGCTTTGTGACCTGTTAATATTCTAAACGTGGGACTTGAGCACTTCTATCAGGTCTCACTGATCTCTCTTGTTTCTGTGTACACATATAGCCATGTCGAGTTTGACAAAACAATGTAACTTCAAAAAAAGCAAACTTCTGCCAATTTATATCTACAATCAACTGAAAGTTAATTGATATATAACATTAGTCTGGAGCACTTCTGCTTAAGAAGTGCTTAGCAACAATTCCAAAGATTAAATCGTTGTTAGAATTGTAAAACAATATAGTTGCAAATAAAAATTATAAAATTGCAATCTAAAAACATAGCATTTGGGTAAAGCAACAAACTTTTGAACTACTCAGTAATCAAACCTGACTGTTTGAGAGCACTTAAATGATACCTTTAGTTCTAGTATGGTCCGCCAACTCACCACAATAAATAAAGTAACAAAGCAAAGAGGTGTTAGAAAAGGCAGTTTATTAAAAAGTTTTCATTAAACTCAAAAACTCTTGAAAGTACTACAAACTGTCACGTTCCTTCTTTCTCTGCATTAGAACTTTACATAATTAATCTGTCTGTGTATTCCCAGCACCACTGCAAGTAAAATTGCAATGGCAGCATCACTTGAAAAAGCAAAAATTAAGAACATCCAGTACCTACAGTCCACGTCAAAACTATTGACACATTTCTGGTTTACCTGTACTATTTTTGGAGAGTTTCTTGTCTTGCTATTTACTAAGAAACTGCACCACATTTCTCAAACAGCTGACAAGCAGCCACAAAAAGCTATTTCATAGTCTGCACATCCGCGTAGAGAACTTTTCCATCATCAGATGAGTCTTGAAAGACAACGCTGCGATTTTCTGTTCCAGTACCAAGAAACCAAATAGCTAAGATCTGCCAACTCTTTATGTGTTTCTCGCCCACTGTTTACTGAACTCTCAAAAGACTGGACAGTGGAGAAGAAATTCAACAAAGAGCTTTCAGTGGAAGACCAAAAACTAGCTGAAAACCATTGAACAGCTTCAATTAGTGAACATGACACAACAAGGAACAACAGACAGCAAACAAACTTGCCCATCCGCTCAGCTATCAGCACAGGAAGGAGTTGTCGTTGGTTCTTCCAACAAGCAGAAGAGAACTTCATGACACAAGTATTGCTACATTACGCGTAAAAAAATTCCGCTACTAGTGAAGCAAAAAACCAGACTTTCGGCATCACGGTTGGCTGGGCCTCAAACTTTCATGAACTTGAAGACGCAATCCAGGCGGAGTGGCACTTGCTCATGCCTTTTTTGTGATCTGTGCCGTACATCAAACGCATATCTAGCCAAATGTGCCTTTGTATATAGCTATGCCAGCGAGGGATGCTATCAAAAAATGAAAGGCGGACACAAGCTACTGATGTGCACTTGTGACTCAGTTTCCAAAAGACTAGCAAACCTACGAGCATTGACACTAGTTCTCTTCTATCTAAAAACATATGTGATGTGAAAACAAATGCGTTTCTGCTCATGCTACCCATGGCCATGCCTCCAAGTGTAAATATGTCAATAGTTTTGACGCGGACTGTATATGCTTAACTAACTTCTAGGCTGTTATTGCATGGCAATTAATGTTGATTGACATCCAATAAAATCTGCTGCAAAACACTGATAGGCCATGAAACACCGCAATTGAAAAGGTTATAATGTCAATAAATAACAAATCCAAAATTAGAACGTGTGACACACTCTTCCAGTTGACTGCATTAGTTTTAAAGTCAATACAGCTGGTCAGCTTCTAGAAGAGCTTGACCTCATTTAAATGATGTTGCATTCCTTCCGACTTCAACCATTTCAGAAGAGGGCAGTCAAATTATACACTCTCCTCAAGGAAAGAATAAGATACAATATACCCCAAAGCACTGCAGACAAAATGCTATGCAAATTTCCAAACTGCCATTCTAACCAACTGATATCCAACTACGACAATGTTTCAGTATATGCAACTTACCATGAGGAGTAGCGACAACAGATTGACTTCGAACACTACATAAACACGACAAAATTAAGCTTGCACTAGACAGCAGCATCTGCATCACTACCTTGACAATGCACTGACAGGTCTACTCCCTTGCTCTAATAAGATAAATATATCATTAACTGTCTTATTTTGAAAATGCACAACACTAAACCAACTAAAAGTAGACACGGTAAATCATAGTCCAAACAAGATTTTCACCTTGATATCTCCCCAACAAAGCAGTATTAGAACTTGAACTACATCGAACCACAATACAATGTATCATACATAAAGTCTAAAAAGAAAATCAAGTTTCTAAGAGACTAACCGTTCATTATTACTGTCACATCTCGTGGTGCTTGACAATGCTGATTCAGAGCAAATCTCTGGCAAATAAACAGCAATATATCAAACACACAAACACAATGTAGACAAGTTGCACACTGAGAACAAGAGAAAAGCAAACTGGTCAAAATACAAGATCTCTTACATTATACAACTCCATAATTAATGCAATAAGAAGAAACCCTCTGCTATTAAAATTAGGGCCCATTCCTAAAACAACATGACATCATGCTTTTTAATCAAGTAAGCAAGCCTGGTTTACAATGATTATTGTATGATGGCTGTTGCACATTACCATGTATCAAAGATGCCTTGACATAATCTGACACGTATTCACACAATGAATAGAACAACGTCTATTACAGCATTTGTGTGTATAACAAACAGTAATGTCATAAGTTGATATGCATTAATTTATGCAACCGGTTACCCTGTTACTACATTATAGACACAAAGCACAAGGCACATTCTGACCTGTGACAATGTGATGTGAAGCTGTTTCTATATTGCCAAACAGGATGACAAAGTACAAATAACTAACTAGTCTACTGTTCCACCTCTTGCTAAAAAAAGACAATTACTGCTGATAAATTTATTCATTCAAACTGTTAAAAACAGTGAAATTTGGTGTACTCATTCTCATTATCGAAATTATTCAAGTTTTAGTAAAATCTGAGAGCAAAACATTTGCCTAACCTAAGACACTATCTGTACATCCCATGTAGCTACATGTGTCAAAGTTCAAAGAACATTTGCAAAGTGGAACAGTCAGTCAATGACAAATAGACATTTGCTACATTTACTACAATGCTTGGCGTAATAATAAAAAGAAATGATTCCAATAGAACTGCTTATTAGATCCAAATGTTTCCCATTATTGTTAGACAACACTAAAAACATGGTGAAAATTGTCTATAAACTATTAAAATGTAATGATTCAGTCATAAGTGTATTAGAACCATCTGCAATAGATCTGTACACCTGGTCAGAAATGTAATAATGCGTTTAAGAGAATCTATTGCCATATCACCCTGTTGGCACAAGCAATAGTATCCACCTTCAGATTGATGAGTCATGTGCAGCCATTAGACAAATCAATGCACATGAAACTTGGTCTGCTGTTCACATCTTACCAGACATACATGTTCATAACGTACAGTGTAGTTCTGTCGTTACAGCAGAGAACAAGTTTACTGTTCAAAGAAATCAAGATCCCAAATATAAATGGCTAGAGAGTCAAGCAAATTAACTAAATTACGATGCAGTGAATATTAAAGCAACACATTTACTTGCAAATTTCTATCCTCATCTGCCACTTCTATTTTGTGTTGGTGGATTCAACATTCAAAATACCACTTTTTCTGAAATTTATATTGTCAATAACTTAGACTTTCTTAACCAACCATTTAAAATTTAAAGTTACTAAGACCAAATATGACACAAATACAACAACTTAACAAGTACCAATCAGTTACCGAAGTGCAGTTATTACACATAGCTGTTACCATTAATTAACTTGAACAAACCATTGTTGTTTAGTTTAACATTTTGATTATAACGTAATATCACTTGCATGTCACTGCACATAATATCAAATTTTAATTCTCTAGGGTACGTTCTTAATGTCTAATACAGTACCCTGGTAACCAAACAATCTTGCTTAAGTTAATTCTGACAAAATCACTAGTTACATGTATGTGTCAATTCTATTTGATGGATGGTATTCGTACATAAAGACAGTGACTAATCAAGAGTCTTCACAGAACTTTTGTCAAGTGTCTTTTAATTTTCAGTACTACTGTATGGTGAATGTAACAAAAATTACAAGACCTGGTAACTGTAACAGCAAGCTGTCATAAAGCAAGGTGCCATAGGTTACACAATGAAGTACAATAGGTGCAGTAATCTGAGTTTGATGTGTCAAAATCGAGGAGAGAAGAGAGGAGAAAGGAGAGAGGAGAGAGGAGAGAGGAGAGAGGAGAGAGGAGAGAGAGAGTGTGTGTGTCTATGCAATAATGGGAAAATGATCTTAGAAGATTACAATAGATTAACTTGATGATGACAACACTCAAAAAATTGTGATCCACATTTCCGCTGAAGTCACATAAACACACGTACCTTATATGTAACCAACAATTAGCAAAGAAACAAAGACAGCCACAGACAAAGTAAAAACAAATAGTTGGGTACAAAACCAAGGTTGCCTGGTAAATCTATCTTATTTATAACAAAAACCTGTTCTACAAAGCATAACAGCTCTCTGCTAAGATTCGCGTTATAATGGCATGTCATTAAGTGATGCAAGCACGTTGTTCAATCATGTAGAAATGGCTCCAATAAACACCTGATGCTGTTCTCTCTTCCCAAGTATCATCATCACTTTGTTTTTTCAAACCATGGCAAGGCCCAAGTTCAAAGCAGCCACTCAGCAAATCAATATCAACATTGCAAGTGACATTCATAAATCCGACAGCAGTACCACCAACCTACGTAAATACAAAACCACATTACTAAATTAGCAAGTAATTCATATAACAAGTAAGAACAAATGACTGCATAAACGTTCATCAATCAGACAAAGCATCTACCAATTTCATCTGCACCTGTCTTTGAGAAACATAAAAGCTCTGAACATAATTTTTATCAATGCCTTAATATTTAGAAGCACTAATGTATCAAGTCCTCACTAGTACTGATGCAAAAACAGTGGCCTAGGTAACAATTAAATACTTCTAAATACCCTAAAAGAAGAAAATTGAGCGAATATATATATGAAAGAAAGATCGCGAGAGAATTTCACCGTAATGGTTAACAGAACGTATTTCTGATATGTTTCAACTCGAAGGCCGTTTTCAATCAGGTATAACCGTAATTGACTGTTTGTTGTTTTTGAATATGTTCTCCTGTTACGTCACAAAATGTCACCACCAATTGTTAACTATATTAAGTCCGGCATCCTGATTCATACTATGGCTATTTTTTCTGATCCAGATAGCCTCTTTTACTCTTCTTTGGTAGTATCCCCCTTCTGTAGTTAGTTTTTGCACTTTTTCCAGTCCATTTGATGTCCTAGTTTCCAACAATGTGCTGCCACTGCATTTGTGTTTACGTCACAACACTCAAAATGCCTAAGCAACATCACCAAGTTTCAGTCGAACTAGGAGACGTAAACGCAAACGCAGTGGCAGCACATTGTTGGAAACTAGGACATCAAGTGGACTGGGAAAAGTGCAAAAAACTAGCTACAGGAGGAGGATACTACAAAGACGTGCAAAAGAGGCTATATGGATCAGAAAAATAGGCATAGTATGAATCAGGATGCCGGACTTAATATAGTTAACAATTGGTGGTGACATTTTGTAATGTAACAGGAGAACATATTAAAAACAACAAACAGTCAATTACGGTTATACCTGATTGAAACAGCCTTCGGGTTGAAACGTATCAAAATTACATTCTGTTTAACCATTTACGGTGAAATTATCTCGCGATATTCTTTCTTTCATGTATTGACACTGTACGACGCCATATATATATATATATATATATATATATATATATATATATATATATATAGTTGAGCAATTTCAGGGTAACCATTATTAGCGCAGAATTAATTTGTGCGTGATAACAAGTTCAACAGACAACCCAACTAATTTGTGCAAAAGGAAACCAACTGCATTCATTTAATTGTGCAATGATCTGTAATTGCACAAAATTTCCCCACACACTTTTCTTCTTTCAAGGTAGCTCATAACAGCTGTTGGCTTCAAATCATTCTCTCAAGAAATGATAGCTACAAATATAACCATGTTACCCAGTCACACTTTCTCCATTTTCAGCCTAAAAAATAGTAGCACTGGCAAAGTTTATACATGTATATAGCAAAATGCAAGTTACTTCAACATTACATATGTGTCTGAGGCTCTTATCTTGTCCTCGTGTGTGGTGTGTGTGTGTGTGGGGGGGCACGGTGGAGCAGATGGTAGAGCGTTGGTGATGACATCCGGGATCTTGTATTCCGTGATGAGGGTTGAAGGTTTGATCCTGGTGGAGGCAACACTGTCGCAGTTTCCTTGAGCAAGAAACTCACCCACACTTGCTTCTCTCGACTCAGGAGTATAAATGAGTACCCGGTCATTGACTGGGGTGGAGAAGACCTCTGGCTTGGCAGCAATATCATGCAGCAGACGGGTACGTGTGGGCCTTGGTGTCCAGTCCCAGAGCTGCGCCATTGTCAGTGTCCCTGGCTGACTCTGGCCAAGCTCCAGGTGGATTGTAGCGCTGGCCCAAGACTCCGCGTAGCGCATGGAGGCAGGGGGAGCTATCTTCACAACTGACCTCAAGGTCGACGTTGAAAGACGTGGAGGGCTTAACATTTGTTCATTTTTTGTCCATTTGTGTGTGTGTGTGTGTGTGTGTGTGTGTGTGTGTGTGTGTGTGTGTGTGTGTGTGTGTGTGTGTGTGTGTGTGTGTGTGTGTGTGTGTGGTGCTGTAGCTCAATTGGTTAGAGAGTGCATTTAGAGAAAGAGAACATCCGGGACCTTGCAGGGTTGCAAGTTCAAGTCAGAGTGACATCGATCTATGGCATAATTTCCTTAAGCAAGAAACTTACACACAATTGCTTCTCTCGACTCAGAAGTATAAATGAGTAGCTGGTCATTGACTAGGGTGGACATAACCGCTGGCTTGGTAGTACAGTAATATCATGCAAGTAACATCATGCAGCAGACAAGGAACTTGTGGGCCTTGGTGTCCAGTCCCAGAGCTGCGCCATAGTCAGTGCACCTGGATGACTCCGGCCAAGCTCCAGGTGGATAGTAGCGCCGGCCCTAAGCCTCCATGTAACGCATGGAGGCCCTGTCTCTAGAGGCAGGGGGAACTATCTCTGCAACTGACCTTAGGGTTGACGTCGAGTGACGTGGAGGGCTTGACATTTGTCCATTGTCCATTTGTGTGTGTGTGTGTGTGTGTGTGTGTGTGTGTGTGTGTGTGTGTGTGTGTGTGTGTGTGTTTGTGTGTGTGTGTGTGTGTGTGTGTGTGTGTGTGTGTGTGTGTGTGTGTGTGTGTGTGTGTGTGTGTGTGTGTGTGTGTGTGTGTGTGTGTGTGTGTGTGTGGTGCTGTAGCTCAATTGGTTAGAGAGTGCATTTGGAGAAAGAGAACATCTGGGACCCTGCAGGGTTGCAGGTTCAAGTCACAGTGATGGTGAGCTATGGCATAATTTCCTTAGGCTGCGGTCACACTATCCACATTGCCATTGACATTTCCATTATGTTGGTCACACGTACAGTTGATAGCTCATTAGCGTAATGTGAATGCCAATGTAAATAGAATGTGAATCAGAATGTCAATGTGGGCTGAGACCGGCATTTAGCATTGACATTACCATTGTTTTGGTCAGTTGACCACGCAGTCCTACGCTACTGCGGTCGCTAGAGTTTCCCTAGCACTTGTACAAAGCCTCAGTTTGCGTTGACGACTTTGTCCTTTCGTATTGACTCAACTCTTCTGTGCGCAACAAAGTATGTCGACTGAACGGGATCCTGCCAGTACAACTGCTAGCGTTAGCGTAACTTCAAAACAAAAGCAGAAAGTGCAGTGGCCTACCAACGTCCAGCAGAAACTAATTGAAATCTGGCAGACGTGCTAGAGCGTTTTGGTAGCGTCATGGTGACAAAGAAAGCAAAAGCAAGAAAGGCAGCAGAGTTGCTCAATGAGTATACGACAACAGAAGACGCCAACGTTCAGCTTACACCCAAGGAAGTGGTGGCAAAGGTGGACAACATGTCAGCAAAAGCCAAGAGATTTTATAGTCAGTTCCAGCGTCCCAAAGAAACCGGTCATGCCACTGACGATGACGATTTGTCTATCGATGTGGAAGCTGCAGCTATGGCTTGGCCAAATTTTAAGACCTTTTTGATGTCTTCAAGACTCATCCAACGCTTGGGCCTGGCATTGCAGATGATGCCAGTGAAGCACAGCCACCTCTAGAAATGTCACACCTTTCTGAGGCTTCTCTCCAGAATGACATCGGCAGCAAGGCATCATCTCGACCGACTACTCCTACCAGTGCTGTAATTGATGTCAGTAGTGACCATGATGGTGATAAAGACCTTCAGCCACAAACTAAAAAATGAAAGGAAGAGAAGGCTAAAGACAAACAAAAACACCTCATTCTCTCAGTGCTCAGGGAGTTGGAGGTCAGGCAGAAGGAGGAAGAAACAAGAGAACGAATGGATAGAGCAAGGATGGAGCACCAGCAGCTAATGATGCAGCAACAACAGCTGTTCCAAGCAGAGCTATTCAAACGCCTTTTTGACTCTGGCAGAGAAAGTAAATAAAGTAATCATATATTGTATTATTGCTTAATTAATCTGTAAAGGCTTTGTTGGAACATGCATGATGCTGTTGTTGTCAAAGTGTTGTTGTAGTTGTTGTTTGTTGTTGCTGTAGTAGCTGTAGTATTGATTGAATAGTTTACCTCAACTAATTGCTTCAAACTTTATTTTAATAAAACGTGTGTACTTTGCTTGTGAACTATACAAGAAACAACAACTTTGTACATCATGTTCCCAAAATCCCCGTCTCCGTGGAGCACACCAGAATTGCCTTTTGAGACTAAGCTTGCCCAGGTGTCGAATAAACTGCGGTAAGCTGGCAAGAGTCATGTACAGTTGCAAAGACCAACCAGAATTACTACCAGAATGAAATCTACGTTCTCTAGAGCGACGCCTCCACACAAAGCAAAAGCCCACATCTGGTGAAAAGACTACCCGATCACTCTGAACTAGCAACAAGTAGCAGAAAAGAAAAGCATGGTGATGACTTAGCAGAATTTTCGCACCACACCCACTTCTTCCCACAATGACAGAAGTACAGGTGTGACCTCTTGCCCACATTACCATTAGTATGCAATTAATGTGAATGACAATGTGACCCTAATGTTAATGTAGTGTAACTGCAGCCTTAAGCAAGAAACTTACACACAATTGCTTCTCTCAACTCAGGAGTATAAATGGGTACCTGGTCATTGACTGGGGTGGACATGACTGCTGGCTTGGCAGTAAAGTAACATCATGTAAGTAACATCATGCAGCAGACGGGTACTTGTGGGCCTTGGTGTCCAGTCCCAGAGCTGCACAATAGTCAGTGCACCTGGATGACTCCAGGTGGATTGTAGTGCTGGCCTTAAGCCTCCACGTAGCGCATGGAGGCCCTGAGCCATCTCCACAACTGACCTTAATGTTGACATTGAACGACGTGGTGGGCTTGACATTTGTCCATTTGTCCACGTGTGTGTGTGTGTGTGTGTGTGTGTGTGTGTGTGTGTGTGTGTGTGTGTGTGTGTGTGTGTGTGTGTGTGTGTGTGTGTGTGTGAAAAAGACAGCAGTCAACTTCCCCTGTCTTGCACATGTGGAAGACGTTTCTGGTGGCTCAAGGACATACAGAGACATAAGTGAAGACAGTAATTACCTCGTCTTTCAGCTCTCCCCATATATGGGGTGGCGTGGCCAGACACTGGCAGCTGTAGTCAAGTCAAGTCAAGTCAAGTCAAGTGTGTGTGTGTGTGTGTGTGTGTGTGTGTGTGTGTGTGTGTGTGTGTGTGTGTGTGTGTGTGTGTGTGTGTGCACTAGGACGTCTAGATATTTTTCACAGGACCACAATTGGACACCAAACATCAACAGAGGGAGAAATGCATTACATTAAAGCAGTTCCCCTTGCAAAATCTCGCTGTGAATCTGCCGTGAGTTGCTGTGAGTTGCAGCAAGTCGCAGGAAGTCACCATGAATTCGTTATGAAAATTTGCGGTGCCCAAATTCGCTGTGAATCACTGCGAATTCGCTGTCATTCATCTCGAATTCAATGTAGTTCGATGCAAAATCCCTACCAAATTTTGCCACAAAATTTTGTTATGGATTGTATTTATGTTTCGGCATAAGTGAATGAATTTTCAACATTTAGATGTCACACCTGCTGCATTGGCTGGGTCATGTTGCTCGTATGGACTCTAATTGCACTTCTAAACAATCTGCTTTGGGGAGGTATCCTAGAACTTAGTAAAGAGATTAGAATTTTAAAACTTTTCTCTGAAAAAAAGAAAAAGCTATAGGGATTGCATAAAAAGTAATAGAAACAAGATTTAGATAATATGAACCAAAGCCAGACATCATTATTGAATCCTTCCAACCCACTAAAGGTAAAATGTAGGGAATGTGTGTTGGAAGGATTCAATAATGATGTCTGGCTTTGGTTCATATTATCTAAATCTTGTTTCTATTACTTCTTATACAATCCTTACATCTATTATTTTTTCAGAGAAAAAGTTTTTAAAATTCTAGTTTAGTAACTTTTTAGGAGTGCGAAAGCAAAACCTACTCCATTAACTATAAACATAAGTAGCCTAACAAAAATACACATTTCCCAAATCATACTTGGTATATGTGTATTTTTTATCATGTTGTGTCACACACATCTTGAGCATGTGGATTAGGTTTCCAGTGTACATGCAAAATATGCAAAGAAGCTGTGCAGTGTTTGTGTTTAGGTTTGAATTATGCAGACGTTACATTTCGTTGCAATTATAAATTACCACCAATAAATGAAGCTGTGTTCTACTCACTTGAGAGCTACAAGCATATGTGCAAGTAGTTGTGTGTGTGTGTGTGTGTGTGTGTGTGTGTGTGTGTGTGTGTGTGTGTGTGTGTGTGTGTGTGTGTGTGCATGTGTGTGTGTGTGTGTTTATGTGTGTGTGTGTGTGTGTGTGTGTGTGTGTGTGTGTGTGTGTGTGTGTGTGTGTGTGTGTCTGTCTGTCTGTGTGTGTGTGTGTGTGTGTGTGTGTGTGTGTGTGTGTGTCTGTGTGTGTGTGTGTGTGTGTGTGTGTGTGTGTGTGTGTGTGTCTGTGTGTGTGTCTGTGTGTGTGCGCGCACGTGTGCACGTGTGTGTGCGTGCATGCATGCGTGCATGTGTGTGTGTGTGTGTGTGTGTGTGTGTGTGTGTGTGTGTGTGTGTGTGTGTGTGTGTGTGTGTGTGTGTGTGTGTACTGCAAAAGATTTCGATCTCTTGCAAAAGGTCATACTGAGATTAAAGAAGGAATGTATGCAGATGATTTAGTTGTTATTGCAAGATCTCTTGGTTGTCTACAATAATCTCTAGACGAATGCTCGCATAAAGTTTGTGTCAAGTTGAACTAAAGTTCCTAGCATGGGCAAAAAGCAAGCTCATAAATCCATGGATGGCCACTTACAGGATTTTGATCAGTTTTGTTATCTGGGTAGCATCGTTGACAAGTCTGGAGGATGTTATACAAAATTGAAAATAGAATCGTTAAAGAAAGTAAATTATTCAATTGTTGGCGGAAACGAGTGTTTAGTTCAAAAAACTTTCAGTTTGCCAATAGAAATTTCTCTTGAGCCATCAAACTAAAAATTTTCTGAACTATTTGTTCTGCCAGTCTTGCTAGATATAGGGCTGTGAGCTAGACTGGCCATGACTCAAGCGAACATTCACAAGCTGCATGAATACATTTCTGAACTTCACATGCATTAGGACTATTCTTGGAGTGTCCAAATGGCATAAATAACCAACAAGAAAATGTAAGGGTCCGATAATATAATTAAGGATGGCAGATTGTACACGAACTGTACCATTTGAACACGTAAGGGTACGACATGACAACCATGAGATGCCAGTTTCAAGATCGTCAGCTTCTTCTTCGTCATCATTGTCAATGTCATTGAACTCTACTGACATTTGTGCACGTGCACGTGACCGAGCGTGTATTGTAGAGCACACTGTACGTGCTGAGCGTCTTGGGCAATGCTCGGCTTCTACACGCGACAAGCTTGTAGACACAGTACACTGTACGAGGTCTTCGATTAGTGGCTTATACGTGAGGTCACGACACTAGAGTAGCTATATAGACAACTCATGAACTCTGTGTGCAAAATTTCATCGTACGACACACCCAGCTCGATCGTAAACAAATGCCATATTATGAGAACTGCAACGTTGACATTTCGTGATGAAAGCGAGCCAAATTTGCTCTTGCTTCTGCTTGAAGGTGTTGGTGTTCCAACTATACGACAAGAATAGGTATATTGCATCTTTGATTGCGATGACGTTCAATTTCACTACTTCTACGCACTTCCATTTGCTCGTGCGATTCAAAAGCACGATTCATTGCCTAACTGTAGGCAAGAAAATCACTTTCAGGTTTTTCAACCACAACACGTGTCAAGAACTCTTGTCACCTTGCTAAACTGCTTCCTGCAACGTAGTAGGAGCTTGTGATTGGCTGCCTGGTTATTGTTTGTTAACAGTCGTTTACAACAATTACGTGTAACATAAGTAGGGTAGCAGGTTCAAATCCATTCTACAAATCTTTTTTCTTACATGTTTCTTTTTTCTATCATCAAAAGAATACAGGTCAGCTTATTCTACGTCGTTTCCCAAAGTTTTAGCCGTAGTCAAAGAGTTATGCGTGACGAAAAAGAAGAAGAAAGAAGACAAAATCCGGCGAAAACTCCAAAATTGACGAGCGTTTTTCTAGTTCTGAAGACGAGCTGAGATCAATCAAGAAGTAGTCAAGCATAGTTGAACTTGTAAGCATTTCTATTTGTCATTTTCAAAATATTTAGCTGCGTTTTAAGGTGATTTCTGAAGGTCTAAAATATGACCACGCCCACACAACCTTGTCAATCCCTACATACAGGGTACCCTGTGATTATGCTAAGCTTTCATAATTTCAAATTCCATAATTATCTACAATTTCTCTACAAGAGGTGACAAGTACATCTAATACTTGTTTTCAGATTTACCCTGTCTAACTACCAATAAGTAGAAATTCACAGATAGAAGAGACGACAAAGATTAAAGCACATATTGTAAAAATACAGTTACCTCAGCAACAACAGCTTTGTTGCTTTCATCTTGAGCTTCAATTAATTCAGCTAAAAAGTAATCACCTAATACACAAAACAGACAATAACCAAAAATTGATATAGATCTAAGAAAGAAGTGTGTGTGTGTGTGTGTGTGTGTGTGTGTGTGTGTGTGTGTGTGTGTGTGCATGTGCGTGCGTGCGTGCTTGTGTGTGTGTGTGTGTGTGTGTGTGTGTGTGTGTGTGTGTGTGCACGCGCACGCATGCACACGCACACATGCACGATTGCGCATGTGATAATGTTACCATAAGTTGCTGTTAACACATCACTCTGCCTTTGGAAAATGGGAGTAAGATCATCATGATCCTCCATTCTACAAAATAACAAACTGTTTAAACACAAGACAGAAAGTCAGGCAAACAAACAGACAAATAAACTGCCAGACAAACAGACAGAATGAGACATGAACAAGAAATAGAGAAACAAAAAATAACAGAAAAACAAGCAGTAAAAATAAAATGCAAATATACATCTTACATACATATATAAATACAGACATAAACAACTCTGTTTGTTTATGAAAGTACAATTCTAGACTAATTTTCGATAGACTCTCTTTAGATCCTTGTCAGACTATATTGTATGTTAGTAACATATTTAGAGATAATACATGATATATTATACAAAAATACAGACATACATATTGCATTATGTACCTCACAATACTAGTATGCCATTATCAATGAGTTTTACAAAGGCTGCTACAACTAGAGGTAGCTATAACGACATGCTTTGTACGACAAAATGTTGTTATTATAGAATGAAGTAGGATAGTTGCAGTAATTTGAGGTTGATGTCTTGATACTAATATCACAGCAAAATAGCAAAATGGAAAAGGCAAATCAACACGCTGGACTAAGGATGATCTTGTTGCATAATTGATTAACATACAAATTTCATAGGCAAGCACATTTTCACTTGCCAAAATGCCCATCACAAAAAAGAAGTCAGCTGGAGACAAAGCTGGTAAACGGACTTTATTTATAATAGCATGCCTTTTAAGTGAAGTAATAAAGTACACACACGAATGTACGCACACACGCATGCATGCACGCACGCACGCACACACACACACACACACACACACACACACACACACACACACACACACGAGTAGACCATTGTTCTACTTCATTCCACAATGAGAGCACTTTCTTTGCCTACGCCGTGCCATCATTTCTACTGTTGGTACTCCATGCACATGGCCAGGTCTCCATCTGTGATGACCAAAAATAGACGCAAGGCCCCGGAAATGAGTACACGGTACTTTGATGTTGCAAGTGATCGAAGTAATGAATGCAATGGTTGTTCCTTGCAACACATGTTACCGTAGGCTTGCTCCCAAACAACGGGTGCGGCACACCTGTCGATCCAATCTGTTTCCTCATGATGATAGCATTGAAGGTATCGAAGAAGACAGATGGTAAACCAAAGAGGGTCAAAACCTCCAGAGCCAACAACAATGAAGGGGCACACACACCTCTCAAACCCTAAACATCAGAAGCTGCCAATTTCTTGGTCATGCCCTTAGCTAATAGCTGGGCTCCCGTGTGCTACTCAAGAGAAACTCTGGGACTGCGCTAGCAATCTCCTGGAACCAGACCAGGTACTCTCAGGAGAACCAACTTGTGAAGTCAACTGTGGTGTGAGCACCCAAAGTCTCACCTGGACCCCAGCGGCGGCTGTCATATCCCATGGCTGTTTAGGGCCCTAATCAAAGACCAGGTACTCATTTATACCCCTGAGTCGAGAGAAGCAATTGTGTAAGGTTCTTGCTTAAGGAAATTATGCAATAGTTTGCCATCACTGTGGCTTGAACTTCCAACCCTGCAAGGCCCCAGATGTACTCACTCCATAGGATGACTCTATAATCAATTGAGCTACAGCACACACACACACACACACACACACACACACACACACACACACACACACACACACACACACACACACACACACACACACACACACACACACACACACACACACACACACACACACACACACACACACACACACACACACACACACACACACACACACACACACACACACACACACACACACACACACACACACACACACACACACACACACACACACACACACACACACACACACACACACACACACACACACACACACACACACACACATGCAAGGACACGGACACCTTCCTTTCCTTTGACTGCTTTCATTCCAATAAGGAACGGTGTAGGTCAAGGTCACTACAGGCTATGTTGGGATGTGGAAATTCTCTGACACCAAAAATGCTTGTGGTTGTGGATGCCATTTTGAAGGAAAGTTTGATGGCAATACTGACATTGGCCAGTTAAGGACTGACCCATGATTCTGCCTTTGATGGTTTACAAAGCCGGCATGATTCACAGCAGTGATGGCACAACCATCAAAACTGAAATGTATATCAAACTTCCAATGTTTCTGCTCATCCTTGCGATCTTTCTCTTTTGGGGGATTTCGTCGTGCAACCTCCTCGTGGTAATCCCGGATACTGAGTTAAGGCCCTGCCAATGGCACAACATGGATCAGTTGGACTGGTGTCCCAAACCGTTATAGATGAACACAAAACAGCAGCCTTTAAAACTAAGCTTACTGCAAAGTCAAGTCATATGCCTTACTAGACTAGCTTGTGGGAATGTCAATCTACGGGTTCTCTTATTGCACGCACGCACACACACACACACATACACACACACACACACACACACACACACACACACACACACACACACACACACACACACACATACACACACACACACACACGTACACGCATGCACACACACACACACACACACACACACACACACACACACACACACACACACACACACACACACACACACACACACACATGCACACACACCTATTGAGTATAACCATAACCCATAAACAGGAGTAGCTGCTCACATTGCCTACATTGTCTCCAGGCCCACTTTTTGCTTGCACATATTTCTCCACGTGTTAAGTTATTATGCCATGTGGTGGGCCACGTGCAAGCAAAAAGTGGGTCTGCGGACGAGGCTACTCAAAAGACATACGCAACAAATGCGCATACCAAAATTAGTGGTTAGATGGAGTGATTTCTCTATCCAGTGCAAAAATTCCATCATGACCAGATTTTCATGCAAAGTGAAAATAGTTTACAGCGCTTTGACTACAGTGATTCTTTGCCATCTGTCAGCTGCTAAAGATAGTTGAAATGCTTCATCTGTGAAGCCTAATCCAACTTCATAGTGATAGATTGCATACTACTTCAATATTTTGCATTTGCCATTCAAGAGAATAATACATAAATTTATTCATATTTAGATCCTTACATAAAACGCACATCACCAAGATTTGTATCAAAGCTATTCTGACATGTTTGTTGTAAATGCACCAACCAGGTTTCAGGTTCATGGCGATGTGGTCAGACAGGCTTGCAGAATTGAGTCATGTGTGTATGAGGCCAATCATAATAAAACAAGCAGTTATTTAGGACACAAACGTTTGTCTGCTATCACACGAGAACACCATTCTACAATCCTGATTCTTGCAATGCATTAGATTAATGTTAGAAGACAGTGCTTAGTCCTGCATTGACTATAAATTTTAACAAACTTGTTACACAGTTATAAAACAACTAAAGCCCAGATATGATCCTCACTGACAGCATGATACACTTGCAAACATGATAATGGTGTGTCCACCGCTTTCGGTGATGACTCCTCCAATGTTTCTATGTCGGAGATGCGACATGAGGCCTGCTTTCAAGCGACAAGATAGGTAACACGTTGAGACTGTAGAGATGGTTAATGTTGTTGTCGTTGTTGCTTACAACACTGTCTCTTTACTTCAGCAGCTTGAAAAAGTTTCTCTTCAAACTCATGTGTGGATGTTCGATAACAGTGTCGCCAGGAAAGCTCTGTCTTTCACAAGGACCTCATGGCTAGATGGGTTGATGTCACAGCACTTCAGATGACCTTTTAAAGTATCTTTAAACCTCAATTTTGGTCCTCCTTGGTGTCTTTGCCCTTCTTCTAGTTGCCCACAAAGAATTTGCTTTAGAATTCTAGTATCTTACATTTGCATTACTTGACCAGTCCAGCAAAATTGACATTTGAGAAGAAAATATTCCAAACTGCACATATTGGTTCTAGAAAGAACTTCTGTATCTGGAAATCTATCTTCTCATTTTATACCACAGATCTGCCAAAGACACTGCATATGGAAACATTCAGTGCAAATCACATATGACATTAGATTCACATGTATTGCACCTTGCAACATTTGAAATAAAGCAGACAGAAAACAACAATGCAGCCATTGAAACTGTGCAAATAAGCTGAGAAGAGTCAGTAGATCTGGCCAAACCAGACCAATTCTTGACTTACCTCATAGCAATAGATCCTAGCTGCCCTTCTATGCAATTCAGTAAGAAATATAGAGCATCAGGTGTCATGTAAAATTTTAAATAATAGCTTTGTTGTAGATAACAATATTTGCAGCAACCCCATGCAAAAGGAGTGTGGTCCATACATGTACTTTCTAGTGCTGTGTTTGTAGATATAACAAACCAGAACAATTTTTTAAAGGAACACTCCGGAGAACTGCGTAGCTTTAGCACAGCGTAGTGTGCAGCCAAAATAGCGGTCCAGTGATCAAGGGAGTTCGCGGAAACTGTTCCTGCGTAGGAATGAGTGCTTTGTAAACTGCTAAAAACACGATTGACGACAGTGTCCATTGCCTTTAATGCCAAAGAATCTCACAAAACGCCAATTCTCTTGAATGCTGCTGGATGGAAATAAATCATACAAAAAAGGTCAGTCTGTAGACGGTCTGAAAATGATGTTTTCCACCGTTCTTGGAGCGATGGAAACAACAGAGAGACCATTTCCAGGAATGTGATTGTGTCAGTAAGGCTTACGTGATCCGATGGCGTGCAAAAAACGCTTCACTTGGCAGACAAAATTCTTGAACCGCCCGTCAGTTCGTAAGTTATGAAACGTTCTTAACGTACATCTGTCAGGTTTGTTCTGAGATAGCGCCCAAATATCCAACTTGGTTAGTAAGGATTTCCCATTAGCGAGCGAAGCCAGCAGCCTAGCGCATATCTCCGGAATGATCCTTTAAAAGATTTTACCATCACCACTTTCCAACAATTATACGTAGATTACATAAACACATAGTCATGACTATTCGCTTATTCCCATAATAAATGTAGTAGCTAGAATACTGGATTTTGTGTAAGACCAAATAACACCTTGCGTAAGAGCATGAGACAATATCAAAATTCATGACACACACTAACATGCAAAAGTAAACAGATACGGATGGAGAGTAGGCTAAAACTGTAGAGACATTGACAGCAACATCACCCTTTGCTTGCATCCTCCTAGTGCAGATACAGCTAGCTAGCTGCATCAGCATGCACTACAGTACTATAGACAATAGTACGGTACACATAGAACACATGGATATAAAGCTGCCTGGTTGACAGAGTACTGCAACATGCTTCATGAAACCTCAATGCCAACTGCTGCAGCACATAGCAAAAGCTATTGGTGAAGACAACTTACCCTTGCCACCCGTTCGTTTAACCTACCAAGTGCATATTTCTGTCTGTTGTCAGAAGCACAAAAAACAGCTGCTGAAAAACAAACCAGGCAGTGTGGCTTTTAGAAGTGTGTATGATAATGGGAATTGTTTGTTGAGCCATTTCTGCTGTTGTGCCTTGTGTTTGAGCGGTGTGAAAAGTATAATTCTGTTTGTCTGCATTTATAAACTGCTTTTGAGTTATATCTTCATTCTGACTGTTGTGCTGTTACAAATTTGTCATGAGCAATGACAGTGAAGACCAAGCAAGAGCTCTATTGTATCTTTGCACAATGCTATGACACAGTTGAATTGTCAATAAGACAAGGTAGGTTGTCAGGGTGGATAAAGCAGTGCTGCCAGATATACAGAAACATTGCAATTTTGATTGAAATTATGAAGTCTGCGTTCATCATACTAGATATGTAATTAGAGTTTTATATATAGCGCGAAAAATTGAAGTGGATGTAATTATAAATGGACAGGTCTTTAATTCCAACTCCTGTAAATTTTCTTATAAACATAGTGTGCTTGAAAGTCCATTGGTGACTAACAAGTTTTGGGAATTTTAAATCCTATAAAGTATACAGAACACACATTGTTTGATGTGAACCTATCAGCAAAAGTAGCTTGTTCCTTGCCAGAGCAGATTAGAGTATGTATACTAAAGGGTAACTGCAACACAAAAATAAAAAAATATTTTATGTTCAAAATTGATAGTTCTAGTTGCATACATGACTGGAAAATGATAACGTTCTGTGATCGCATGAATCGCAGGATGAGGAACATCCGCTGGAAGCCATTAGACCATACGTGTTCAAGCTTAGCGACAGTGTCTCTGAAGCTTTGAGATTGTCTGCTGCCTTGAAAGCGGACGAGAAAGAGGACAGGCCACTCGATACCCTGTCACCATTGCACATCGTAATTACGTAGAATTAGAAGTAGCAAACGTAATCGATCCACATCCGGGTAAGTAAACAACCTTCACACGTGTAGCTGCGGTCGTGTGTACTCGTGTTGAGTGCTTGTGTTGTCAAAACGTATTTGAGGTTGTCTCAAATAATGACGCATTACTAACGTCGAATACTATAGAGACAATAATGGTACAGGGTACGGGCCATACTGGTGAGTTCGTGCAAAATTAGCTAATGCTGTGAGGAAGAGAACAGAAATGAGTTCATGTTCGTGCGTTGAATTCACGTTGACACAAGGTTTGACTTCACTGTACACTAGTAAATGCTCAGTTAGCCTTGTGTTTGGCGAGCGATGGTGTTCTGTCTTTACCTATTCGCGTAGCAACGGTTGTGTTAGGTAGCAATAGTTTCCGTCAAACAAACGCGGGAACTCAGGAAACAGACTTTCAGTTGCTCTTCTTCTCGTTGTCTTCAATTCTTTGTTCACGCTTCAATTGTCTCACTCGTTTACCTGGCGAGTCGCATAACAATGGTCAGTAGTCACGTAACAATGGTCAGTAGTCACGTAACAATGGTCAGTAGTCACGTAACAATGGTCAGTAGTCACGTAACAATGGTTGCGTAGCAATAGTTTCTGTCAAACTAACGCACAGAAACTCAGAAAACAGACTTTTCTCTTCTTCTAGCGTCTTCTTTCAATTCCTTTTGTCACGCGTCAGTGTTATTTCCTTATTAGTCGCGTACGGGAGCAAAATCGAGAATTATTTCAAGAAATTATAATTGAGTCAACCCCTTGGAAGGGGACCCTTGATACAATTTTTAGCACATACGTTACGAGTCAAAATTGCATTTATCTGGCATCATCAATTTGTCAATCCGTCTGACAATTTTGCCGCAAATCCATACGAAAAGTGCTGACGTACGTATATACATAAATATATAAATATAATATATCTCAACCTCAATTGACATGACAAAAGAGAGGCTCTGATCGCCAATTACTGCAATGCACACAACTGCGTACTACATGCACATAACTAGTAAATGCTCGGTTAGCATTGTGTTAGGCGAGCAATGGTGTTCTGTCTTACTTATTCGTGTAACAATGGTTGCGTCTTTAGCTACGTAAGAATAATTTCTGTCAAACAAAATGCGGGAAATCAGAAAACAGACTGTCAGTGGCTCTTCTTCTGGCTTTGTCTTTCATTGTTCGTTCACGCTTGGATCATTTACTGAGATAGTCGTGTAACAATGGTCGCGGGTCACGTGATAATGGTTGTGTAGCAATAATTTCTGTCAAAGCAACACGTGGAAACTCTAAAAACAGACTTTTCTCTTCATTTAGCTTTTCCTTTCCACTCCGTTTGTCACGCATCAGTCTCCTTTCCTCTTTAGTTGCATACGGGAGCAAAATCTAGAGTCGTTTCACTTTTTTCGCCAAGAAATTGTAATTGTGTCGAGCCCTCGAAAGGGAACCCTTGATTCAAATTTTAGTGCCTGTATTGCGGAGTCAAAATTGCATTCATCTGGCATCGTCGTTTTGTCGATCCGACTCTTCGTTTTGCTGTAAATCCATATGACAAGTGCTGACGCACGTATATATATATATATATATATATATATATATATATATATATATATATAAATATACAAATATATAAATATAATATGTCTCGACCTCAATTGACATGACAAGAGAGAGGCTCGCTTCGCTCGCCAGTAATCGAGCACCTGTATGCAAGTCTAGTCATCAAGAGTCTGACCTCTCCTAGCCATTTGCAGTAGTTTTACCTGCTCCTCCAATGAGGCTCTCCTTTTCTTTTGTGAAGGTTCCAGAGTGCTGCGATCTTGATGTGTGGAGGCAGGTAAATGAAAAATGGTGGCCTCAATTTTGCTCTCCTACGGCCCAGACCAAGCTCTTAAATAGACTTGGCTGTACCTCGAAGTAATCCGCCTAAAGTGGCTACTACAGACTCCTGTCCACTCAGTGGGATGCGTCGTACTTTGTAGTAGTCGCCCGGATGACACAAACGTCTAACTCTTGTCCTCCGTGTAATTTGCGATTCCCACTCTTCTCTTAGCTCAGGGATCTTCAGAAATCAAAAACCGCTTGCGTATGACTTGCGTGCATTGGTCCATCCTGCAGCCACGCAACACCAAACCATTCTTTCGCTACAGATTCCTTTGTTTACAATACACGCTAGCATGGAGTCTCCCCTCTGTGACGTGTTCACTACACTATGCCCGTTGCCAGAACTTGAAGAACCGCAAGCAACTTTGATCTGCTATATCTCAGCGAGACCTAACTTAAAAATCTAAAACTATTTTTCCTGTCAAGTATGCAACTAGAACTATCGATTTCAAACATAAAAGAATTTTTGATTTTTGCGTTGCAGTTACTGTAAATCCAGAAATTTTCGTGCTCATGAATTTTAGTTATTTTCGTACAGATACCTGGTTGTACTAAATTAACACGAATACTGAAATTTATAGATAGATGCACTTAAATTCGGTTACAGTACAGTACCGATGTCCTGTACTAAAATAATGTGTGCGAACTACTTCATGGGCAGAAGCACTAAAATTTATGAGTACTAAAATTTCTGGATTTAAAATACCCTTTAATAAGTTCTTGTGCTATGCAAATTGGCCAAAAATTCTGCTTTGGCTGATTTACTTCAGTAAATGTCATTCTAGGCAAAGATGGCAAGAATTCAGTTCAAAGCAAAGAACATGTGTTGCTTACACTTTTTTCCATATACAAAAAAAGGATTTTGAACTTGTCCCCTGCAATTACAAGTTGCTATTTCTTGTTTCATTTCATTCTTATATTATGTTACTATGGAGCCTCAAAAGAACCGAAAAGATGATAACCCATGTACTGTATCACATGATTATCACATCGTCGGGAATGGCAAGGAATGATATGAGTTATCATCCTGCTGGTGATGATATGGGCATGATAAAGATGACAGCTGCAAAGCTTTCCCCATCCCTTTCTACCTGGTCTTCGATTTCCTTCACTTTCTCATTGGAGGTATGATAAAATTTCCAAATCAGAATCATAGTCCATCTAATATGATTCCAAATAGAAAATGGGAAAAAGTCACATGAACCGCAATGTAAGCCGGTTATCACATGACCACTTGATTGATATCGGATTCATCAGTGTCTCCACCCTCGTGTCACCTCAGTAATTTATCCAAGGCTTTGGTAATTACCATGGTGACCCTCAGGTGTCGACTCTGATACCCCGTCATGACAATGTGACAACCTATAGATATTATGCCTTGACTTCAAACTTGTGATACTTTCATATGCAGTTTACATTTGCTAGTTATCGTATGGGCACGTTGAAGATATCGCTGTTATTACCCAAGGAGAGTGGCAGCTAATTCCGAGATAATTCATGGCAGCTACAGGGCCAACAATCAGGGATGCAACTTGTCACCACTGTTTATGCTATGCTATGACAGTGACTTACAATTCGGATTACCTAAATCAATTATTGTGTTCTTTCTCTGGCTCATCAGCACAGTTTCTTCAAAGGTCACTAACCCTTGGAACTTGACAACATTCAGTTGCATTTAATGCCACTTTCATGGCATGAGACAGTTACCATTGCTACTGACACGAACAAGAATATGAACTCTGATGAAGCATTGCAGAAAAGTAGACTGGCAGCTATGTTGTCTTTCAGAAATGAAGCAGTCGTTTTTACAAAACCAGTCTAACGTGTGCACATTCTCACAACGACATACCACAATAACTGTGCTAAAAAGAAAAAGGGTTTCACGTTGCAGCACTATAACTGCTACAACTATTAAGTAAATTGCTTTTGGACCTACTTTTGATAGCAACTGTTTGTCTAAAACTCAAAATAATACCCATGAAAGTACAGCGGGTCACACAAGGCTGGAGCCAAGGCATGGCACTGCGCCATACTGTTTGTACACTGGAACAACCCTGCAAAAAACATGTTTCCATCATTATGCAAGCCACAGCTTATGCACATTCATGAAACAAGCCTTTTTCTTCATACGCATCAGTCATATCCTGCTGTTCAGCTAGTCACCTACTTTTACGTCTTATATATGACGTTTACTTTGTCTTTTGGACAGATTTTGCACATTTCACTAGACATGACAAACCATATCCTGATGTTTAGCTAGTCTGTTAAATGTTCGTCTTACAGGGCATAGCAGTCTATGATCCAAAGCTGAAAAGCCCTCTAAAACGTGACCATCGTTGCACCCCTCGTCCAACTTTAATTCTTTACTATTAAAATGTTGGTTGACTCATATTGAAGAGAAATATAAATGTTGGCCCTTAAAATTTTTGTCCCAAGTTAGAGATTTGAAGATTTTTCAATGGCACACTTAGAATCCATACTACGAGGCCGTGTTTTATAGTAGTAGGTGTGATAGAAAGTTGTTCGCGTAACAAAATGTAATTTACACCACAAACTTCAACAGTTGGTCTAAGTTTAATCTAACCAAGGAACAGAATGCGCTGAGACTACCTGTCCCATGCAAACAGTAATCTGTCCAAGCAAAGAAACAGCTAACAAGTGTATAAGCAAGACTAACAACACAGTGGTTTAGCAATTCTATAAAATCAGAAAATTATATTCAACTTTGTATGAATTATCCATTCATACAGTAGATCACCAGACATCACAGCAATGTAAATTAACAATCAATCTAAAACAGCATTCATGAAGACAATTGCAATGACACATTATTAGAATAATGACAATCTTGTCCAGACTGCTCTTGTTTGCATGAGCTACTAACGTAACTCTAAAAGAGAAGACATACAAAGCAAAACGTACCATGCAAAAAATCCTTTCTGAAGATTAGTCACATCTCTTGCCCTTCTAGTTTGACTAGTGTACTCATAACGATAAGAAAGTCTCACACTATCTTGAGATATTACACATCTACCAAAGAGATGGTAGTAGTCTAAAGATTTGTCAAGTTTGGAGACAATGCTCCTCAATAAAGTTGTGAGCTCTAGTGATACCATAAAATATTAACAAGCACAAACGTGAAACTCAGAATTGAAAAATTTTAGATAACTAAACCACTCCCTGAAAACACCACATAAAAGTTGTTCCACTGCCTGTGATCAAATGCAACCATGGCACTTTAATTTTGTCAAATAATATAATTATACAGCAGAGCACCACTTACGGACATTACTTATTCAGATGTGCCAATTACCCGGGCAGCTCATCGCTGCCACGTCAAGGCTCAAATTTGCCTGTAACTGTCTGAATGCACCCACATTGGGTGAAAAGGGGCATTGTAAGCGTTAGAATGTGCTCCGGAGGAGTCAGCTCTGGTTAAATGTATGTCATTCTTCTTTAAGATGCAGACACAATATAGGCAAGGTTGCATACCTACACTCCCTAATAAGGCACGAGATCCACACCTCGTCTGTACATGTAACAGTCCTAAGTTAACTAAGTTAAGCTCTGTTCCAATAGGCAAGCTTTGCGTTGGCTGTGATGATCAATGGTCGGTAACGCAATTGGCACACTTTGGTGGCGCCTTTGAATAGGTGTTGTTATGTTGTTGTTGCAAAGGCATTAATATGTGACATGCAATGACCTTGGGTGCAAAATTGCACCCCTAACGTGCTAAACCACGCCCCATTGCCGCTACAAGTACCCCTTAATCAGATTTCCTAAATTTGCTAGCCACGACCCCCTGAAAGGAGCATGGCTAGCGAGACAAGCCCTGCACATGGTCATAATTGCAATGCAATGGCACAAAAAATCAGTGAATGAAGACAACTTTCCCACTCTTGATAACTGCAAATGGATATCTGTGTTGTAATGTTAGCTATTTGAAGTGATACGGCTTCAAAGGGATTATCCAGATGAATCACTTAGCCGCATGCACGAACACTGTCCTATCCCAACCTGTCCAGATAATGGCACTCTACTGTAACTATAAAGACAGACTCACCACACAAACTACAAATCAATTACAAAATGAGTAATGTTGCATCAATCTCCACGTACCTTGCAGGTCTGACATGTAGTATTGGACACCATTGATGCCTCCAGGTTATGTAAAGGCCACACTGATCTGTTTTAATCCCACAAGCTACCTCTATACATTCAAAATGCTGATCTAATGCAGGAAAAGATTCTAGAGGAGAAAACAGTAGTAAAATTATTGATATAGTGTACACTTAATTCAGTAATTGTAAAAGAGCCAGAAAAAAGACAAATAGACATACTAAACCACACAGCTAAGCAAACAAAGAAACAAAGAAATGGACACAAGGACAAGAAAAGACAAACAATAAACCAACCAACCAACGAAAGACACAAAGATAGACAGAATATTGCATTTCAACAATAACTATATAAATGGGACAATCAAACTCCCACTACAGGCAATATCTCTTAGTAATCTTACCGTATTACCTCGCATAGAACAGCATGTCGTTATAAGTAAATTCTTCCAGAATCCGCTACAACTCCAGCTGGTACATATAACGGCATGCTGTTATAGGGTGAGGTGCCATTATAGAGCGAGCTACAGTAGTCACAGTATTACGAGGCTTATCTTTTGATATTAATATTGCGGTAATGGAGGAGACACGTGTCAAACTAATGCATTGATGACAGATGAAACAGCTACTTGCGAAGAACCATTAGTAGATGATGAACCATCAGGTTTGACAGATCAAGACAGTGATGATGATGAGAAACACGAAGAAGCAGAAACTGATTAGTGCTTACCGGTAATCTCTATGCATGGCATGTTCTAGAAGACTTAGTAGTAGTTAATAATACCGCTTAAGAAAGACATTAGATTTTGTTGGATGTGCAACTTGAGGCATTGGTAAAATTCCCTCATTTACAACGGCATGCCTTTGTACCTCAAGGTATAACGGCACCCTGGTAAAATTCGTTCCATAATGGCATGCCGTTCTATGCGAGGTAATACAATAGATAGATAGATAGATAAATATAGACAGATCCGGAATAACTGTATTACAGTAGGATGTCAGTTATCTGAACGCCAGTTATCCGAAATATTTAGAGTTATGAACAGGGTCGAGTCCCAAAGTGTTCGGATACCTGAGGTCCTACTGAAATAACATAAGTGTAACCTAATGCATTTAGTTGTTTCACAGTTCCTGAGAAAGGAATAAGTCTCATCATTGCTGGAAGTGGCAAATGATGTAGGTATATACTATAACCTGGTTGGTTTGCTGCTGCAGCTAGCATTTATCTACCTATCTACAATCCTTTTATTGCCAAACATAAAAGCTACAGAACAATAGGAATAAAGCGTCCTATTATCACAGGTAGTGTCACACAATATTTTAATCTCTTAGCACACTATCAGTCCTGTAAAGGACAAAAGAACAACACAAACACATAAACTAGTATGTAGAAAATAACACAGAGTTTCTCTTATTATGGTTTTTTCTTTCTATCTGATTTCTAGCAATCCAACAGCGATAGGAGGCTTCTACCACTTCTTTAATGAGCAGGATTACCAGATTCAAAAGGTCTGTATGCTTGGGTTTGCAGAGTCTTGCTAATGACATTTTGGTTTCTTCAAACACCATTCCTCTAGACCTAATGAGAAGGTGAGAGCTTTGTTCTATACTATTAGCCACCCTCAACACCTCGTGGAACAATTTTATTTCTGTATTCTAGTGTCTTCACAAAGCGGTTCAAGTACTACTAACAGTCCTAACAGCAAAGCTTCCTTGATATTTGCCTTCTAATCTATGATATCAGGGTGGAGGTTAGTTAATGTTATCTCCATTTGAAAGATGTAAGCTTGGTTAGGAAGATCAGCAATCATCTGGTAGTCAGGTGGTAAATGACGTTCATAAAATCAACAATCCTAGTAAACAATTTGTCATGTATCTCAGTATAAGCTCAACAAACCCTGCAGCATAAATAAGCTCCGCACCTGCAACTGGTTGAAAGAAATTATTCCCATGTTGCACAAATAAGCCCCGAGGAGGTCCTTACATTAGCAAGACTACACATGGTTTGTATGAAAGTCCCGGAACACGCATACTTCTAGCTACAAATGAAGAAAAATTCAAATCGGTAACATCCCATAGAGGGAAGAAATTGCGTCCATATACTTTAGAGGAAACGCTGAATGTTGTTGAGAAGGCGAAAGTAGTTGGAAACTGGGTGGCAGCATGAAAACTTGGCATGAACGGGAAGATGGTGAGGGAATGGCGGAGTAAAGACGCAGACCTTCAAGCTGTTGGGTAACCAAGCAAGAAATATCGTTTAGAAGAAGGCACACCTTAATAGGTCCTGCATCTGCAACTTGCTGAAAGAAATAAGCTTCGTAGCATAAATAAGCCCCGCATCTGCAACTGGCTAAAAGAAATAAGCCCTGTGGGGGCTTATTTGAGCCTACACGGTGTCTGTCTATCATTGCAGAAACTCAATGCTCATGTGATCATGAAAAATTGAACATTGCCCAAGGTGGTTCTATTTTAGTTGATAAACTCAGGCGTGTCCAGGCGCCCCACATTAATTACTTAGGTTATACTTTACCTTACAGTTTTAGCTGACATTTTATGTAGTTGCAGTATCTACCTAATGTCATTGTACTAGAAAATTTGATATCCATTTAAAATCATATAATATATATACAAGCTCACTGGCCTGTCCGATGCACAGGCAGATTAGATTATTAGTTGTTAGTTAACTAATTTATCGTTGTATGAATTCATGAAGTATATCACAGAATTAGCAGCCCCTGACAGAATTCTCGTAAAGTTAATTAATTAATGTTGTATGAATTAATTATGTTGTTGCATGAGTATCCTGTTCTGACAATTTATCATGAAGTATATCTCGTTTACATGCATTTTACTCCGTTCAATTAGCTGCGGAACAGAATTCTCATAAAGAATTTTGTTCATCTCTTTCAATGATGTCCCGTTCAGAGATCGATTATCTCAAAGTGGAATATATGCCGTTACAGATCCCGTTCTTTGCCCAAGCTGATTGCATTATTGATTGGTACCATCCTGTTGAAGACAAATTAAAACTTAGAGACCTGGATATATTAAAAATATATTACCGTTTTGGGACGTCGCGTGCATTATAAATGACATGCTCTGAGCGTGTAATGTACCGTTCGATGTGGGAACGAACGAGAAGTTTATATCCAGTGGAGATCCGATGCGCTGTTGTAGAAATATTCACGCGCGAGTACAAGCAGGTTCGATCTGCAGGAAATTGTGTGGTCGTGGGAGAAGTCCGGAAGACGACGAAAATCTCACTTGTGACGTTGCATTCAATTGTAAGAAATCATCATCAAATATCTTGTCGCAAAAGAAACCATTAAGTTAAGTAATCCATTGTGGTGACATGTATTGTGACATTGCATCTGATTGTGATGTCACATAGTGTGACATCGCCTAGAATGTCCTGTAAACGCTCTATTACTGCTGTTTTGGACTATGCAAAAGAGACAAACCATTTATTCCCTTGCGTTCTTTGCTCTCTATCGTTTGAATGTCTTGCTTAGCGAGCAATCTGCATCTTGTGGAGTTGGGTATTATACGGGACATGTGGTTTTGCTGGTAGTTGATTGACTGAGTTGTTTGAGTTGACAAGATTATTGAGTTGTCACAGATTGGCACTGCAAACAGATGACACATGAAGCTAAAACTCCACTAGGCTACAAGGCTTTTGACAAGCTACAAAGTCCATTGGATTATTCAGGGACCAAGACAATGACTGAAGATTATCTACGTAGATTTGACAGCTGGTGGACAAATTCTTTCCAATTCTTTGGAGATTTAGCAAAGACTGACCACCGCATTACAGAAGAAGTAGAACGGAATCTATTCATCAAATGCAAAGACGAAGATTTACGTCTGCATCTTGAGAATTCCATCTTACCAAAACAGATTAAAGATATGAGGTTACCTGAGCTTGTTGAGCACACACGCAGCTTCTTTAGACAGAAAGACAATACAATCGTGGAGCGGGTACGTCTTCACAGACGTCTTCGACAGACTGGTGAGACTGTTCATTTATATCTAGATGCATTAAAACGAATAGCTGCAAATTGTTGTTTTGCTCCGGCGGAATATCATGGTACGCTCAGAGATATTTTTGTTGCTGGTTTGCGCAATGATGAAATGTTGCAGAAGTTCTATGAAAGGGATAATCTTTTGACGACACCTCTAGAACAGGTACTGGCTTTCACTAGAATGTTGGAGAGTGCCATGGATAGTGTTGCAGCAACATGAGATACGTCTACGTCAGTGAATTTGGAGACCATCCAAAATATCAGGAAAACAAGGCATCAACCAAGGCAAGCAAAGGAAGATCGAGTTTATGTTAGACATACTTATGAGAATGATAAGCAACGACGTGTGGGTGCATGCTACATTTGTGGAGACAGAAAGCATTACCAACTAGTATGTCCTTTGCGAAAACACCGACATTTATTATTTTGTGCAAATGTAAAAACAGTGGTCATGTGGAATGGTGCTTGCTGATTTAAAACTGCAGATCGGCGAGTAGTTGGAAACAGGCAAGAACAAAAAGCAAGGCATATTGCTTCGGCCAAGCTGTGTGATGATAGTGCTTCAGATTCAACCACTACTGATCCAAGTATAGAGTTAATCTGCAAAGATGTTTGCAAAGTAGATAAAGTTTGCTCGGAAAGCAATAAAATATTGGTGCATGTGTCAATAGATGGTAAAACAATTCAATTTCGTATAGACACAGGAGCAGACGCATCTTTACTAAATGCTCAGTCTTGGGAGTGTCTTGGGAGTCCTAGATTGTCGGTTTCTCAAGGAAGACTTCGAACTGCATCAGGAAAAGTTATGACATTTAAAGGAATTTGTGCCAAAACAGTGCAATTTCAAAACTCATTAGCTGATATTAAATTTTATGTCAAGGAACGAGTGGGAACCAATCTACTTGGAATGGATTGGATAAGGAAAGTTGACTTGCAAACAACATGTACTGAATTTCTTAAAAGCTTAGGAGGCCCAGCTGTGTTACCGGTGGAAGTAATAACACCAATCGCTTTGAATAAGCTGTTGTATGAATTTTCTGACATATTCCAGGACAAGTTGGGATGTTGCAGTGAGAAGGCAAGCATCCAAGTTTGTCTGGACGCAGATCTAAAAACAATTCCATTTAGAAGACCTCTTATGCATCTGAGAAAACAAATAGAGGTAGAATTAGAAAGACTGGTTGAAAGAGAGGTTTTGGAACCAGTGAATAATGCATTATGCGCTTTTCCAACTGTCAATGTTGTGAAGCAATCAGGATCTGTACGAATATGTGGAGACTTTAAGCCTCTCAACAAATTTATGGTGGTAGACCAGCACTCGATTCCACAACTGTCTGATCTTTTCACTGTTCTTGTGGGAGGGCAAAAATTCTCTAAGTTAGATTTGTCAGATGCGTATAATCAATTGGAACTGGATTTGGAAAGTCAGAAATATTTGGTGATAAATACGCACAAAGGCTTGTTCAAATTTCGTTGATTACCATGCGGAGTGAGCTCTGCACCTGCTATATTTCAAAGAGTAATGAATAAGGTGTTAAAGAATCTCAAGAAACCACTAATTTCTTTGATGACATTTTGGTGACAGGGTCCAATGATGAAGAACATTTAAAAAACTTGTCTGAAGTGTTGAAGTGTATCAGGGATCATGGCCTTCATTTGAAGGAAGATAAAGTTCATTCTTTCAGTCATCAGTACAATATCTTGGTCATGTCATCGACAAGGATGGTATTCGGCCTTCGGAAGAGAAGATAAAAGCCATTCAAGACATGCTGATTCCTACAAATCAAGCTGAATTACGTTCATTTCTAGGAATGGTACCTATTTTTCTCAATTTTTTCCTAAGCTAGCTGATCACAGTTCCACTCAATTATCTGTTGAGAAAGATGTGCCTTGGGTTTGGTCCAGTGAAGTTGCAGGCTCTTTCAACACAATTCGGAAGAAGTTTACCTCACTACCAGTTCTAGCAATGTACAATCAGGATCAACCGTTGTTCCTAGCATGTGATGCTAGTGAAAAAGACTAGGAGCTTGTATATCTCAGCATAACGCTGAGGGACAAGAGCAAGCAATCGAGTATGCTTCCAAGTCTTTAACAAAAGCTGAAGTACACTATTCTCAGATAGAGAAGGAAGCTTGTCAATTATTTCTGGAATTCAAAATTTCAACATTATCTTCTGGGACGTCATTTTATCTTAAGAACAGATCATAGACCACTGGTCACAATTTTTAACGCTACTAGGATATCAGTTCCTACTAGAACCAACAGTCGTTTGACTAGGTGGGCTCTCCAGCTATCGCAGTACAAGTACGATATCGAATATATATGCTACTAGGATATCAGTTCCTAATAGAACCAACAGTCGTTTGACTAGGTGGGCTCTCCAGCTATCGCAGTACAAGCATGATATCAATATATATATATATATATATATATATATATATATATATATATATATATATATATATATATATATATATGTATATAAACAATAAATATATATTTATATAAACAATAAATATATATTTATATAAACAATAAATATATATTTATATAAACCACTTACATGGGTATTCAACACACGCTATTCAAAAAACATGTCAGTACAGTCTATGCCATATCATTTTGGCGTTATATAGCCAGAGTTTCACCGGCAGTTGTTCATGTATGTTACTGACTGCCTGGCTGACTGTCAAATTTCTTTTGAAAAATAAAAATCGTGCGATGGTCTTCAATACTTCCAAACTGTGTGGTGGCCACAAGCCAAGAGATTCGCACACAAGAGGGTGGAAAATACTCCCAGTTGATGTGACATTGGCTTCATGACGTTGGGCTTTTTCCCTTTCTCCAGCTGCAGCTGCATTTCCCGCACTGTAAGCTGTTTGGGTAACATATGACGATTGCATTGTGTTCCTGACTGTTACATCAAAATAGGTGGCACAGCCTTGTTCGAAGTCAAGGTGGAAACTATCACTCGGTCTGACACAAGTATCAGTGTTGCAGCGTTGTTCCTTACGACAGTTGCCATTATCCACAAGCAAAGCGTGAAAAAGAACATAGCATAATGCGTCATGTCGGCATGTTCTTATGTTGTTCTGGCCGCATCCAAGCAAGTGGTCACCAAATTTATCTAAGATCTGTCCACAGGAACAGCGCTTGGAACCCAAATCTGCCGGGAAAAGTGGGATGCCCAACCAGATGTGCAACGATCCCACAAACTCTCTATGGGGCATGGTGAGGCCAGTGTTGGGTTGAGTATTGCCCGCAGCCATGCTCCAGCGTGCTGTGCAGATATCGTGTTAAGTCGGGCACGGCCACGTAAACTGGTGTTGTCTTTAATTGAGTGCCACATTGTGGAGTCAAGCAAAGACTGAAGTTGGTGTTGACTAGTTGTAAGAACATCAATCTTAGCTGTCGATATATATATATATATATATATATATATATATATATATATATATATATATATATACATATATATATATATATATATATATATATATATATATATATATATATATATACATATATATATATATATATATATATATATATATATATATATATATATATATATATATATGTATATATATGTATTCAAAATCGAACAATCCCCCAAACATCCCCAAACCAATAAGTCTTACATTACACTAGGTATATCCCTACTATCAACGTCATGTACTTCAAGCTGAATTCTCTTATGAATCATTCTCGAGTTATGTTTCCATGTTGAATAGAAAGTTGCTGCATCATATTTTGGAAAGCCTGGTGGAATTTAAAGCCACTGAATGCTGAGGTTTTGGAAGCAACAGCTGTCAGAGTTTTGATGCTAAATAATGACCAGAGCCCCAAGGTCTCAACTACTAAGGGGTGTAAAAGAGACCACCAGCTGTACGAACTCTGTCTTCATGGTGAATATCCTCTTGTTCTTCACCTGCCTCTGCTGCGGCTTCAGCCCTTACAGCTGATTTTGTCACATATAACGGCTGCAAAGAGTTTCTAACCGTTACGACAAAATAGGCAGGTCGACCCTCCAAGAAATCAGGGTGAAAAACATCACGAAGACAACTTTCAGTAGAACCATTGCACCTCATCTCCCTCATAACATCTCTGTTCTTAACCAATAAGGCCTGGAAAATAACTTGTGCCAATACATTGCGTCTACGTGTGCGCTCTGGACCAAAACACAACAACCAAGAAGGTGATCTCCAAAAGTGTCAATTTGCTGACCACAACTGCGCAAGACAGATGCCGGAGGAGAAGCAAACATCTTGATTCCCAACCAGTGCCGTACTGCAATAACAAACTTGTGAGGAGACATGGAAAAACCGAGATTAGAGTTGGGTATTGCCCACAACCAAGATCCTGCATAAGATGTACTGATACATATATTTTTAAATATATACATGTCTAAATATATATATATATATATTTTTTCTTTTTAAAAACTAACCCAAAACCAACCCAAACCCCCCAATATATATATAACTATTACATCCATCCCAACAAACAAGCACTATCCCAACAAAACCAAACCCCAATTATTCTACATATGTAGTCAAATCCCACATGTCAAACTCAGTTTCTAGCAAATATCTACGAATTTATAATTCTAGCATTGTGTTGCCACAATTGAACAAAGAGCTGTTGCAAAACGTTGGAGGACGCTTGCTGTAAATCAATGCCATTATAGGTCGTAGTTTTGGCTGCAATAGTTCTCAACGTCTGAAGACTTGCTTGAGTCCAAAGCTAAAAGATTCCAGCACCAGAGGGTAGAACAGTCCTCCACATTTTAATACCGATTGCTCATGTTTGTAATCCTATTCCAATTCTCCTGCCCTTGTAGCGGCTCCAAAAATTTCTGCAGCTTTACATAAGTACTTAGCTTGGATAGTGTTACGAACTGTTACGTCAAAGAAAGCAGGCCTGCCATCAACAAATTCTGGATGAAAAATGTCACCAGGACGAGCCTTAGAGTTACTAGAACATGTCTGTTCTCTCCTGGCTGGTTTGTTGTCTATCAATAAGGCATGCCAAATAATGTCACATAAAGCATTATGACATCTGTTAAGAGCTGAATCGTAACCACAACCCAGCAAACGGTCTCCATGAGAGTCGATGATACTGCCACACACATCTGAGCGAGTCAGGAAAATCGGGAAACAGAAGAATGCCAAGCCAAATCCTGATGGCAATAATAAGCTCATGTTGAAGCATGGATTTTGGTTTGGGACTGCCCTCAGCCATGCTCCAGCATAAGCGGAAAAGATTGTATCAAGCCTTGCTCTGTCTCTCACACTGCTCATATCCTTGAGAAACTAAAATTGAATTACATCCAGCTGCGACTGCAGTGCCTTTTGTGGTGAAGTAAGAAAGCAGGCTTATTTATCAATGCCTATATGATTTTCAAGTTGTACAGAAAATCTTTATCTTTCCATAATTGCACCTGGCAAGGTTAAAGTTTGAGAAAAATAGCTTTGAGTGGTACACAAATTCATCGAATCCAAAGTGGAAACATTTCTAGAACTTCCTGGCTCTAACAAATGCTGAACCAGGTCACGTGTAGTATTACAACTGCCTAGAAAGGTAGCTGATGATGATTCCAAGGCACTTCGTAAACCTAAACCTTGGAATCGTACAGGCAGAGTTGCTTGCACCCAAGCTGGATCCGAAATAGACAAATTGGTTATTTGACATAGTGAATGTCTCGTGCCAGAATCAAAACGAGAAAGTTGTTTAATAAAAAAGTGACCAGAAATGGTTCAAAGTAGGTGGTTTAATTTGCAAACGCTTAGACAACTTCGTAGTAACTGGATGCTACCTGCAAATTCTCGAATTCTGGTAATATATACTTTGAGCTTCTAAAACCTTATCCACACCACTACCAAAATACTTGATAAAGAAATCCTCTGGACCAACATTCGGGAGATCCCAATAGTAGTTCAGCACCATAAACAGAAGTGTCAACTTGTCTGACATCTGAATCAATTTCAGGAAAAGTTTGATTCTAGAAGGCCAAAACATCTCGCATTTTTTAGATTTAGAGACAGACCAAAACTTGAACCATTCGACATCAAGGATTGCAACAACTTTGAAATAGACTTTGTAGTACCAATAAATGTACCATCACCAAGATGCCATAAAGAAAGATGTTAGCCTTCAAGTAAACCAATCTCATCTATGAGCTCTAGAATGACCAGCGAGAAAAAGCGTGGACCCAAAGGGTCACCCTGTTGTACTCCAGCTATGGATGTAATTCGATGAGAGCTAAAGCGTAGTTCACCAGCAGATTAATATGACCACCTTACCCAAGCCACTAATCTGGAAACTCTTGATGAAGACGGTGGAGAAATACCTCTCGATGGCACTCATTAAAAGCATATTTATGTCTATTTTAAAGCAGCACAACTCTTCAATATGACCATACTCTTCAATGCAGGAGCGTATAGAATGAACGACAGCTTCTAATCCACCTTTAACGCCCACTCAGACTTGACCGTAAGGAAACAATATGTCAGATAACCATGACCTTATGGCAGAGCAACAGACACGGCTAACTAGTCTTCGCAGTACCTCACCTACGGCAATTGGGTGAACAACGCCAGACTTTCTTCGAAGAGCTGCTAGAGGTGAACCTATCAACCAAAGAGCAATATCAACATGTAAGTTTCCAGACAAGCACTTAGGTACCTAATCTTGTCAGATTTTCCAAACAAAGGTGTGCATCAAGAGAAATGGTACCAGAGATAGCATCAATGAGGTGCTGAGCCCGTAATCTAGAAGCTCCTGGACTTGAACCTTTTGGAAAAGCTTTAAGAGCAGCATGAATAGCAGCAGAACCAATGACCAAAAATAGTGAGATGTCATCAGAAAGAGATAGAAGATTGTGGATTGATGACGACCAACCAACTCTTCAAAAGCCTCATTATCATCCAATGATGCACATCCCAATAAACCCAAAGAGCGCATAGCAAGGCCATAGCAACCTTGGCTAAATTCAGTGCACGATGAACGTTGCATCTCTTGAGTAATTCTGAGCTGTGCTCAAAGTTATGATATTTAAGATTAGCATCACACCTGGCTTCCTCCCATAGTGCAGTGAGAGCCCCTTCCTGCCAACGGAGTAAATGAGATGTTAACAAAGAGTGGATGACAAGTCTCTTTTCCTTCCTTCTTGATGTGGCAAACGAAGAACAGCCTTAGCAAATAAAAAAAGTGAGCAAAAAAACCCATAAGCCATCAGAACAAGCATATTGAAGCTCCACAGCCAATACTTGTTCTAGAAGAGGGCGAACAGACCTACAAATATGGGAAACAGTGCCAACATGAAATGTCATTATTTCATTCATAACTACTGAAAAGATGAGGCGGATTCATTATCTACAAGTAAAACAAAAGTAGCAGCACCTCTGGATCCCCTCTAGAACAAGGTCGGAACACGAACTAACTCCAACAGTTTGTGATGTAATAAATGGTTGATCTCACAGATTGTCTGCCTGTGAATGTGGAGGTAAAGATTGAAGCTGTGACACAGAGGGACACTGAACACAACCTTTCATCTCGATCCATGAACGTAAATGTGGATTCATCATCACACTCCTACATCTAGGTCGACCTGGGCCCAAGGAACGTCAACAAACAGGAAAACATTTGCAATAAGAAAACCAAAATTCTGCACAGAGGCAACAATGATGAAATTTTAAGAATTCCACATCCAGGAATTGACAACGAACAATATGACTCGTATTTGTATGTTGAAATAAGCCTACCATATCTCTTGTGACTAACAAACAGAGAGGACAAGCCAATTTCCATTGAAAGGCATCGTCATCATCACCAAAAACTGGTGACTCGTTGTCGTTGTCATTTCCCCCTCCCTCCTCCTCCGTAGAATCAGAGCCTAAGAAGTCTGAGATCAATGCGCTCATCTAAACTAATCGATAGATGACAGCAAGTAGCACAAATACACCAAAGAAGAAGAAAAAAGGTTGCAGAGATCAGATACTGTAGTATCTATTTCAAATACCGTTGCCATTGGATATAGTCTTTAAAAACCTCAATAAAAAGATGTTACAACATACGGTAAATTCAAGATTAAGACGTCAATGAACAATTGACGACCCAAACAAAGAAATACTGGTAGGTTGACAGTGCCTAGAAGGGTGACTTCAGAATCAGCATCTCGCCATTCGACATTCGGGATTCATACACACACACACACACACACACACACACACACATACACACACACACACACACACACACACACACACACACACACACACACACACACACACACACACACACACACACACACACACACACACACACACACACACACACACACACACACACACACACACACACACACACACACACACACACACACACACACACACACACACACACACACACACACACACACACACACACACACACACACACACACACACACACACACACACACACACACACACACACACACACACACACACACACACACACACACACACACACACACACACACACACACACACACACACACACACACACACACACACACACACACACACACACACACACACACACACACACACACACACACACACACACACACACACACACACACACACACACACACACACACACACACACACACACACACACACACACACACACACACACACACACACACACACACACACACACACACACACACACACACACACACACACACACACACACACACACACACACACACACACACACACACACACACACACACACACACACACACACACACACACACACACACACACACACACACACACACACACACACACACACACACACACACACACACACACACACACACACACACACACACACACACACACACACACACACACACACACACACACACACACACACACACACACACACACACACACACACACACATATATATATACAAGGTCAAGTGGGTGTTGGGATCAAAGGAGGCCTTGAGAGTGTGGTTCACACAGTACGTACCATTATTGATCGTCATAGCAGTTCAGAGGATTTCTGCCGCTTCAAGGTTGACATGACTAATGCATTTAATGAATGCAGCAGGACTACGTTTTTGAAACGACTTGTGAAAGAGTTTCCAGAGATGATGAGTTTCCAGAGCTGATGGCATGGGTGCAGTGGTCATACCACACAAAAGGAGAACTGAGGTTTGGCAACCACCGCATTGTTGCATCAGCAGGAGTACAGCAAGGAGACCCTCTAGGCCCTTTACTTTTTTTCGCTGGTTATTATGGAACTTGTGGATGATGTTGGCACTATTCCAGGAACCCGGCAGCCTGTCAAAATGCCATTAGATGCTCTACTACAACAAGGCCCTTTATATGGCCTACTGGTCAATGTTGATAAATGTGAAGTTTTCTGGCCCTCTGGCAATCAGACCTTTCCCGAATTTCCATCTGAAATCAAACGAGTCTATCAGTCAGAGGGAGGCGCTACTCTACTTGGGTCACCAGTATATGGTAAAGATGATTTCACTGATTCAACACTTGCTAAGGTTGTCGATAAAGTTCTGAATTCTCAAAGCCATCTCCAAGATCTGGACAATCCGCAAGTGGAACTACACCTCTTGAGAAGTTGTCTGGGTTCTTGTAAGCTGAACAGTCTCCTACGAACCGTTCCTCCAAGTCTTGGCAGTGACCAGTTCGTACGCTTTGACAAAGGACTCCGGAGATCTTTGGGTGTTATAACCCACTCGTCTATCTCTGATTCTGCATGGCATCAGGCTACACTTTCGCTGCAAGTTGGTGGTCTTGGGTTAAAAGAAGCTGTACCAACCTCTTCTGCAGCCTTTCTTGGAAGCTGTAACTTTTCTCGGAACCTTGTCAGCTTCTTCCTGGACAAGAAGGCTTCCAATACAACTGACTTAGATGACATCACCAACAGTCCTTATGTCTGCATTCCAGGTGAGAAACACGCTAGGAACATATTGCCCAAGTATCTTGGAAGTGACACAATCCCACCCAATCTCACAATGCTTCGCAATGTCAAATCCAATCAAGAATTGATTCTCATCTGTTGTCAAATCTGAAAAAGAGGGTTTCAGTCTTCGGGATCAAGCACGTATTAATACCATCTCTACACCTCATGCAGGAGCGTGGTTAAGGGCAATCCCTAACCCAAAGCTCGACCTGGCCATGCTCCGACATGAATATATTTTAGCATGTAGATACTGCCTTGGAATCTCATCTTTCCAGACAGTCAACAAGCAGCAAGATGACCATGCGGACATGTCATGGATTGTTTTGGTGACCATGTCCTTGGCTGTGGGCATGGACCTCTTTGCATAAAACGCCATAATGCAATCAGTGAGGTTATCTGGCATGCACTGCTTGTTGATAACAGAGATTCCAAACGAGAACAAAAGTGCGGAGGGGAAAGCAACAATCGACCTGGTGATGTGTTTCACACAGATTTCCTGGAGGGCCGTCCCACATTCTTTGATGTGTCAGTGACGAATTCTATGCAACCATCCTATGTCTCCAAGGCAGCCATAAAACCAGGTGCCGCAGCAGAAGCTGGTGAAATAGAGAAAGACGAAAAGCATGACAGGGTGGTTACTCAAGCAGGTGGTCATTTCTACCCGCTCATTGTAGAAACTTTAGGACACTGGTCTCCCTCAAGTCTAGAGACGCTGAAGACCATAGCCTCAAAAGCTTCATCAATGAACAGCATGCCTTTCTCTCAGACATGCTCAAATTTGATGGAACAGTTGTCCGTGAGACTGTGGCAGTATAACGCTAAGCTATTGTACAGTAGACTGAACGTAGACTTTGATGACTTGTGGGATTTTCATGTTACTGTAATGTAGTTATGTTTAGGGACTGGGTGGGTAGGGTAGTTTGGGGTTGTCTGGGGCAGTTTGGGGTAGTTTGCATAGAAGAAGAATATATTGAATATAGTATAATATATATATATATATATATATATATATTATATATATGGTTTTCAAAAAGGATTCATCTTGTCTATTGTGTTCTGTGGTGTTAATTAAGAGACACAGTTATGCTGTTTCACCACATAAAAATGCAAACCACATCAGTAGTACAGAAACTTCACGGATATTAATTTCTGGAATTTCACAATCGACGCATGTGTTCAGAATGTGGCTTTGCTTATGAAAAATGATTCTCATTTTGTCGGTGTGCACTGGGCCCTGGCCGTCATAGATGTCATGGTTTGATGGTCCATCCAAGAACATTGAATTGTTAATTCAATCTGAAGCCAAAGCTACAATCACATCTGACATCAGTGACAATGAAATTGCAAATTCACCGGTAGTTTCTCCAATGACAGCTTCAAAAATTATGTCTTCATCAGTGACCGTGTCTTCATCTCATGATTTGGCGTTAGCAGAAGTTAAAGCAGCAGCTGCAATGTCGCACTCATCTTCTAATGGTATGGAGTTGTCTGTTTTAATTCCTTGATGCATGAAGTTGGTTCAGACAGTTATATTTCTTGCTGTGGTTTTGGCTAAAGAATTACGGCATGCTTATGCAAACGGTTTGTGGAGATTTGCTCGCTCTCATGTTGGCTAAGGCTATCCTTCACTGTCCTCCTTGGGGTGGAAGAATGAAGAGGTACGTTGTGAAGGAAATCTTGTCTGCTCGTCTTCAACATTGGATAGATGGTAACATTCTGGAATTGTGGTTTGATGTCAGGTCTGAGACTAACTCTTACCACGCTTCAGTAAATGCCTTAAACATCTCTACTGACAATACTCAAAGATCGTTGAGGTTAGCTTCAGAAGGATGATACACAAATGCACTTCAGACTTTGCATTCACAAGGATGTGCCTCTCATGCTAACTGTGAAGGTCTGGAGGAGTTAGTAAGTCGTCATCCATCTACAATCTAGGCTGTGTCTCCACTGTTGCTCTTTAAACATGTGTTTGGCTATACAGCATCTCCACTTGTCCATTTTATTCGAGCTATTAAAATAATTATCCAAGACTTTGTTGTACCGTGTGAATTTGTTTCTTGTGCACCAGGCAGTCAGAGATCATCTTCTTGTCGTCTCGAGAACAATCAGAGACACATGTCTCTGTCTTCGCCGAGGATGGTGATGGAATCACTCTCTCCGAACACTCTGCATCAGTCTAAGCCATCTCTGACATTACCTAATTCTGTGTTCTTCCAATAGTCTCCAAAGAAAGAGAAACAGCACGAAGAGCTAACACCCATCGTCGTGGAACGCACATTACTATCACGTGACCGTTAAATCTAAACCACTTTCGTTAAACTACCTCTGAAACATGTTTAGCAAAACTTGTTTAGGTTTACAGTTAAACAGGTTTAAGGCTAGTGGAGACGCGCCCCTACCTGTTTGGCTAGAGAAAGTTCCGCCTCCACTAGCTGTACACTCTCAGGAGGTTGTTTCCGCATTGGAATCATTTCTAGTCCTGGTTATTGCCATTTTTTAGCATAACCTTTACTAGATGTTATACGGGGTTGCAATGTTCCAGAAGCACAGGCATGTTTGGAGAATCTAACATGATTGATGTGTCTTTTGTTGTCTGGGAAACTTGATCGCAAAATATCTCCTTTTTGTCTGGTGCCCAATTGACTGCTCTCCCAAAGAAGTCAAGTGGTATTCAAGCCATTGCTGTCGGAAGTGTTGCGCCGCTTGGTTAGTTGGCTTTACTGTTCTGCTATTAAGTTTCGTTTACCAGACGCCTTGTTACCTCGTGGTCAGGTACAAGTGTTGGAATACAAGAAGGTTTAGACCCAAGCGTCCATTCTTTGCGGTCATACATTAAAGAGAATAGTGAAAGACAAGATTGATGTTGCTTCAAGCTGGACCTAAAGAATGCCTTTAATGAATGTCATCGCAGTTCTTTTCTGAAGAGACTTGACAAGAAACTTCCTGAATTGGTAGCATGGGTACAATGGTGCTATCACTGAACAGCTGAGTTGTGGTTTGGCTATCACCACCTTAACTCTACAGCAGGAGTACAGCATCACTATTGTTCTCTTCAGTCATTCTAGAACTAATGGACATTGTTGGAGAAGTACCAGGTTTGGACTTGAATTTGTGGTACCTTGATGATGGAACCTTTGCTGGTACAAGAAAATCTGTCTCAAAGGTGGTAAGTCTTATCATGAAGAAAGGCCCTTCCCTGAGCTTTTCATGTCAATTTATCACAGTGTGATTTGTTTTGGCCTTCGGGTGATCAAACACATCCTAAATTTCCACCAGAAGTACACCGTTTGTCAGATGGAATAGAATTGCTTGGTTCGCCAGTATTTAGAACATCTGAATTCTTCCCTTCTTGTATCAAGAAGTGAGTTGATCAAGTGGCTGAGGCTCATTCCCATCTTCCAGATCTTGAAAATCCACAAGTGGAACTTCAGTTGTTGTTGAGAAGTTGCCTGTCCATATGTAAAAATTAACCATTTGCTACGTTCAGTGCGACTTGGTATTGCTAATGACCCATTGTCTACTCTTGATGAAGGTCTATGACCACTTGGCCGAATCACAAGACCTTGTCTCTTTCTGAGTTTGCATGGTCACAAGCAGTGCTACCAATTGGAAAAGGAGGTATGGGCACTACGGAAGCTTTATCTAATTCGCCCGCTGTCTACTGAAATGCAATCTATCTTCTCTGTCCACTTTAGTCAAACCTTTACCTGGAGAAGAGGAAACACGAGAAATCGTATGTAACCTACTTTGTAAAAGCAAATCAATTTCTTTTAGATTAGATGACAGCTACACAACACCATATTCAAAGTCAAGTAAATGGCATTTTTTTCTCTAACCTACTAGATTAGGCAAATCTCAGAGATAGAGCCCGCCTGAAGACTATATATCATCTCCTCATGCAGGTGCATGGTTGTGGGCAACTCCAAACTGTAACCTTGGCCTCACCATGTCACCCCATGAGTTTGTAGTAGCTTCAAGATATTGGCTGGGTCTGATTTTGTTTCCTTTCCCACCAAACAACATTAGATGTTTGTGTAGTCAGCCACTAGACCCATACAAAGATCATATTGTTAGATGTGGTCATGGTCCACATCGTTTGGATCGTCATTACGCTTTGTGTGAGATTATTTAGCAATCACTTCTTATTGATTCAAAACAAGTTGTAAAAGAACAGAGAAGCTCAGGTGAAACCAAATACCAGCCAGGGGATGTCTTCCATCCAAATTTCTTGAATGGACAACAGGAATTGTGGCAGAAGCGGCTAAGATGGACAAGGATGATCATCACGATGCAAGACTAACTTCTGCCGACGGGCTTTTTTACCTCTTGGTAGTGGAAATGCTTGGATTTTGGTCGCCAGATAGTTTAGAAACCTTGAAATCAATAGCTTCGAAAGTATGTGCTGTGCTAGATGTTCCTTTCTGGAAGACTTTCAAGGACTTGTTAGAGCAGCTTTCTATACAATTATGGCTTTATAACGCTAGAATGATTTCTAGCCGCATGCTTGCACAAACGGATGATCTTTTGAGTTGGGACTTTCCTGTATATGAGTAAATAGTTTTGAGTGTACCTGCAATGATGGGTATATGTGCGTATGTTTATCTAAATAAATATTACAGTGAGAAATTCTCTACAGCCGGTATATCTTGTTCAAGCAGCACACCATGCTGCTGCTGCTGAAGAAGAGCAGGACAAAGACAACCATCATGAAAGTCATGTAACAGCAGCTGACGGTGTTTTTCCTTTGGTGTTTAAATCCTTGGGCCTATGGTCACCATAGTCATCATGACATTAAGGCTATTCAGTGTTTGTCAAAACGCTACACCTGTTAGTTGCCCCTGGGCTACCATGTGCCCATGTGTTGGTTGCCCATCATAAAAATGAAGTTGCTTAATTTACTAGCCAATTAAGAAACAAATTTTTTGACTATTACGAATTTATGTTTATTGTATCCATAATTATATTTCAAGATGTTGCTGCCTTCAATTTCTTAATTTAAAATAAAATTTCAGATCTTTAAAATAAAAGCTCAGATTGTCTAAATTCTTAGTCTATAGCATCAGAAAGAGAAAATCAAAAGTCTGATATCAGATGTATGAATATACATTTAAAGGAGAGCTGTCTGAGTGTCTGTGTGTTGGCACATCTCACCAAACAGCAAGTTGTGCCTTCACCAAATTTCACTTGCACATGCTGATATGATTGTCATAAACAGTATAAGTGTAATTGCCTTCAAAAGTTTTCTCGAGATATGATTCTTGCCTATTAAACTGCTTCCTCTTACATTTGAAAATCTCTAAAACTGTGCATCAGATAGCCACTGAACCTGAATGCCCTTCCCTGACCATGGATATCCATGATGCATTTCATTTATTACCACCAGCTACGTGAATAAAAGCAAGAGTTTTTAGTATAACTAGGTCCTTAAAATACGCCAACTATGGTTCTCCCTGTGTGTGCGTTTCAAATAGCTGCCATGTTCACTACACCTGTTCTAAGCAATGGTAGCAACAACTTCGAAGAAACAATGTTGAACGGGAATGTTGAAATAGCTGCAAGATTCAATGTGCTATAGGTGGAAATTTGTTAATTTGCTTGGGCAAAGAATGAGCAAATCAGTTAGCCATTGATATTTTGAGACTTCCAATTCTTCTGATCTGTCGTCAGGTGAAATCCAACACAATTAAGAACCCTTTGCCAAAGTGTATAAATAAACTGCAGTTTCACATTTCAGCAAATGTCAGCATTACAAAACCTAAAATTTCATGATTGTTGTGAGCTGTTAATTGAATCAATCAGCATTTACTGAGTAAAACAAAGATAGTCTGGTAAACAATGTCTCAAAACTGTGCATTCTGCTAAAGTCTCATGCAGTTTCCTGAGTCTTAATTAAACACATCGTCCCACCCATCACTGTCATTTAGAAATCTTCAGAGCTCTCGCCTCCCTCGGTTTACTTATTCGGCTAAAAGCAGTAACTGTTCACAAACCACAACGTAATGGTCAATTACACACCTCTTGTTTCTTAGCGGATAACTACTTGTCTACTTCAAGCCTCCCATCCGGCACTCTACAATCAAAACTAAAATGGATTAAGAAAGAGAGAAAAAATGTCCAATAGCAGTAAATTTCTCTCTCATCCTGCCTTGCCTCTCTTCCTGTCGAAAGTGTTACTGTGTGGTGCCAGAAAGTCAAAGCCAGCCATTGAAGTCTTTCACTAAAATCCCTTCAAGATGATATGCTCAAATAGGCAATAGACACTATGCAAGATACAATTCCAAGTGGCAGCAACCTGAATCTTTGAAATAGGTCCTCTTCCAATCAATGTCAACCAAGGTTTAAGTTTGCAGTGATCGCAAATATATATAATACTCTCTTCATTTGATGTACTAGGTTTGTAAAGTTTTAATTCTTAGCAAATGTGTTTGACATAAAGTAGAAATTATGACAAATAAATGAAATGCATAGGTAAACAGGAAAAGAGATACCCAGCCAGATTGAAAAACAGACAAAAAGACAAAAAGACACAAAAGGCAAACAGGCAAACAAGGACATAAACAGCCAGTCAAAAACACAAACAAATGCACCAATAAGGAAGTAAGCAGACACACAGACAGCTATAGGTGTAGCCAAGCAAAGAAGATAAAAGAAAAATTGTCAAAGATAAAAAACCAATACGTTTCAAGTTTCAAAAAAGAAGATATGAGACTTACGAGCTAAAGCTCCTTTGTTTGTTGCGATAAGCACTTGATGAATTTGTGGTAAAGCATTGAAAACCGTCCTACACAACAAAAGCATCAAAAAGTATTAAAAAGACCTAACTGATCTCTGATGTTGTGACTACCTCAAAATTTCTTGTGTCAACCCTTCTGCAAAATCAGTTTGACACACAAAAAGATGACAAAAGAGGGTACTGAGAGACTATATAAAGAAATGACAAATCCACAAAAGTCATTCCTTATGCAGCTTGTTTGATTGTCTGCAAATTCTAATTAATCGTCAGTCCTTTTGATTACCTCAGAGTAATATGTATTACGAACAGCTTACATGTACAAATAAAGTCAAGTGTCATAGTTATAGTTTAAAGGGTAACTGCAATGCAAAAATCAAAAAATTCTTTTATGTTGGAAATCGATAGTTCTAGTTGCATACATGACAGAAAAATAGTTTTAGATTTTTAAGTTAACTCTTCGCTGAGATATAGTAGGTGAAAGTTGCTTCCGGTTCTTCAATTTCCAGTAACACATTATAACGGGCATGGTGTCATCACAGAGGAGAGACTCCACGATAGCGTGTATTGTAAACAAAGGAATCTGAGGCAAAAGAATGGTTTGATGCTGCGTGGCTGCAGGATGCACCAATCCATGCAAGTCATACGCAATTGTGTTTCGATTTCCGAAGATCCCCAAGCTAAGAAAAGAGTGGGAATCGCAACTAAGGAGGGCAATTGCAGAGACGTTTGTGTCGTCTGGGCAACTACAGCTACGTACGACGCATCCTAGTGAGTGGATAGGAGTCTGTAGCAGCCACTTTTAGCCTGATTGCTTCGAGATACGTACAGCCAGGCCTATTCAAGAACTTGGTCTGGGTTGTGAAGAGCGAAATAGAAGCAACCATTTTCCATCTACCTGCCTCCACACTTCAAGATCACAGCACTGTGGAACCTTCGCAAAAGAAGAGGAGAGCCGTATTTGAGAAGCAGGAGGGTAAGGAAGACTCTCATGCAGGACTAAAAGTAATGTAAATGGATAGGAGAGGTCAGCTAGACTCTGACTATATATAGACTTGCATCTAGGTGCTTGATCATCATGTGTAGTGAATGCAGTCGTATGCATTACAGTATACTGTACAGTAAAGTCAAACCTTGTGTCAACGTGAATTCAACGTGCGAACTTCAACTCATTTTGTTCTACTTCTCACAGCAATAGCTAGAGTTTTGCATGGACTCACCACCGTGCCACTATTGTCATTATTATCGCATCATTATTTGAGACACCCTCAAGTTTTGACAGCAAACGCACTCCACATGAGTACACATGTACGTATCCATCATCTCACAATGACCGCAGCTACACCTGTGATGGTTGTTTACTTACCCAGATGTGCGTTGATTATGTTTGCTACTCCTGTACTTCTACTTGCAATCCGGTAGCCTGTACTCTTCCTCGTCCGCTTCCAAGGCAGCAAGCGATCTCAAAGCTTCAGAGACACTGTCGCTGAACTCAAACCCTGTGTGGTCTAATCACTATAATGGCTCCCAGCAGATCTTCTTCATCTTGCAATTCATGCGATGACGGAACGTTACCATCACGTAAAATCCTCCAAAGGGCTCTTCAGAAGAATAACTGTTTCTGCCGTCGCCTCCACCCTAGCAGAGTTGCCTTGGATATGAAGATGTAGCCATTTTTACAGGCCGCTGACTATACAGACGCATAAGCGCCTCCCCTCTGTGATGCGTACACTACCCCACGCCCGTTATATAATGCGTTACGGAAGTTATAGAACCGGAAGCAACTTTGACCTGCTATATCTCAGCGAAGACTTAACTTAAAATCTAAAACTATTCTTCCCGTCATGTCTGCAACTAGAACTATTAATTTCCAACCTAAAAGAATTTTTGATTTTTGCATTGCAGCTACCCTTTAACTTACAACAGAGCATGTCCAACTGAAATGTCAACCTATACATACATGCATAGCATACATGTACATACGTACATACGTACATACATACATACATACATATACATACATACATACAGACGACAGACACTTATACATACATGCACACACACACATACATTCATTTTTGTATTGAGAGATGCATCCATCTCCCCAATATAATACACACTCAACTTATGTGACATTCTCGTTACAATCACTATGACCACTAACAGCATGCAATAACAGTATGCAATGACAAATTCATCATGCAAGCTACTACAAATGTCACTGCAGGAATGCGACATCAAAAAATAAGCAACAGAAAAAACACCAAGGCACTTAAACTCTATAACATGAGTTAACTGTAGTCACCATCACAACTATGTAGATCCAAAATTCCAATGTAGACAGCAGCAATGAGTGACAGAGATAGAGAGATCACAACCAATGCTAACACAAAAGTCTTCCTGATGTGTGCATCCTTTGACAGCTTCTTTGGTTTCTCCCCACTGGTGTCATCCGTTTCGTCTGCATCTCCACAGCATCACAGTCTGTTGTTTTCTTGTACTTATACTCAATCACTGCCGAATCCACATGGACACTTCGACTGCTATCCATGTGTACAGAACGTAATCCGCAGCATTACTGCGTCCAGTGAAATGTTTGTTACGAGCAAACAATAACATTCCTGTAGTTAGTGCAGTTATTGCCACCAGATCATCTATCTAGATAAAAATTGGATGTCTTGGAGTTCCCAATAAGGCCACAATATTGCCATAATTGGCTGCACAGTTGCAAGGAAAGTAGACATAAATCCGAAAAGTGGATGACATACTAAGCATATGTGTAGTACTATTTGCTTTGAATCTTCCCTTCCTCTGTTTTTCCAGTATGCTGTCATGAGGTGGCAAAGAGAGGTCTCCAATCTTTTGGCACCTCTCTCTGTATGAAAGATAGTGCTATCAAAGGTGTGGGTCTCCTGGCCAGGCTCATCATGATGCTTCATTTTGAGGCATTCGAAAGTTCTCTTCCATGTGGTGGAATTCTCAAACACATGGTCCATTGTGTCTGTTTGTTCTTTGCATGCAGGAATACACTCTCATGCTATTTTCCACCGTGTCAGTCTGTTTTGTGAAGAATTTTCCTCTATCCCATGCTGTTGTTCAGTTATATATAATATTTCCTTTACTGTTGTCCATACATGATTCCAGTTGCTACTCCTCATTTGGGATGATAAATACTCTCCCACTGTGCTTCACTTGTTAGGCTTGCTATATTCCTTTGTACTAAGCATCAAATAATGTTATGTATGTCTTGCTACATGGAATGGTTCTTGTGAGTCTTTCATCAAACACATTTGTTGTTATATGCATTCCTCTGACCTTGAGTGCAATGCCTGTGCCTGTGGTAACTTCTACCATAAATGTCACGTAAATGAAAGATTGATTATTTTTATAGGAATAATTGATAGATGGATGTAACTGAAACATCAAGGTCCTAGGATTCAGTAGATGGGCATATACACTGTATGTCTCTTACACACATGTATCCAGCCCTTGCCATGGATGCATAGTACAAGCCTCATACTGGCATTTCCTTGGTAGACAGCATGAGATTTCCCCACAGCGGTTCGTTCAGATGTTCTTCATATGTCTTTGGCTGTTGGAAGTTCCTTCTTCCTTCAGCTTTTCCATCCACTGTATATCTCTCTATAAAATGCTGGTAGTTGCGTTCGAGCTCTTGCAGGCAGTTCCCAGTCTGTCATACCAAAAACAGTTAGCTCCATTCTATACACTCCAGAAGGCTTTGATGACCAATGTATTGCACAAAGTTTTATCATTGATAAACTTTATCTAGTATTTTTTAAACCAATTACATCAAACAGTTGTCATTCTTGACTTGATATGAGGAAAAGACAATCGTCCTCAGTCAATCGTACATATTTATAAAAGTATGGTGCCTACATTGCATTCATACAACGGCACAGTGTAAAAAAGTATACCTGGTAGCAAAACCATGTCTGGTACCCAATCTACTGAGCCATTCTCTCGGCAAATGAACAACACATAACTTTGCGACAAACAGATCGTAGCAGCAGAGTCAACTAAGTCTTGTTGGTGAAAGATATAGTTGTAACAGAACAGAAAGACGAATGAAACATCATGCCTCTGAAACCAACTTCTAAAGCCTCAAAAGCACTTCATATTCCCCGCCCATGAATCTCTTGAAGCAGGGTTCTCGCAGAAACGGTAGATAGGAATTCAAAGTTTTACAGCTAAGGTTTGAGAATTATATACTACTGAAACACAACACTATATTACTTAGTAAAGGTGACATTAGCCAACAAATCCAGGCTCTTACAAAAGAATGCGAGATAATAGCCTCACTTCAGACGTGTACTTGAGTTGATTGCAGTCCCGGATGTGCTGTCATTGATAGTAGTCCCGGATGCCCTTCCCGTGACACAGAAAGCACACCTCTTCTCCTTGAAGTGTAGCACCTAGAATCTACTCTAGACTAGTCATGGCTTCTTGCGAATCAACAACAGTGGTCCATGCATGTCAATCAATGCCTGACTAGACAGACTTCCTGTATTTTGTCCAAGGAATTTGTGCATGCTCAACCTACAAACATCGTGGGCTCAGGGATCAACGTTGATTCCTTGCCAGGGCACTTGAACGTATGTTGCATACAACACCTACCATGGAAAATATTGTATGATGGTGGAGATAGTCTGGCTATGTGAGACTGCATGCCGTCGTGGCCCCACCCATCCTGCCAAACTCCCAAAATCTCTAGCGAGAACCCTGTTGAAGGTTCTCATATTTTCTTGTTTTCCTTTCATGTGCATCTATTCCTTCTTCAAAAGCAGTGCTTACTTCATAGATGAATAGTTTCTTTGCAGAGCAATTGAACACGTATATGTCTGGTTGTAGATAAGAAGCGAAGTCATCTCGGATAAAACTGTACGAGTATTGAGTAAATGACATTCAATAACATATTCATCTAATAATGGAAGGAGTAAACTAATGTGGACATCGCTGTTCGCATAGAACACAATCGATTAACAGAAACAATCTTCACAGCCATGTCGCAGTAAAAGCTCTTCTTACTAGGCTGCAAAGCTTAAGCAATTGACGTGGGCTACAGAGCATAAAATGGTCAAAGACACATCCTGTAGTCGAATGAATCAACATTCCAGCTTTAGGAAGGATCTTGGCGAGTTCTCATTTTCGACGACTGGATGAACATTTGCTTGTGTTTGGCCCCAACGGTAAAGCACGAAGGAGGAAAGGTTATGGTGTGGGGAACAATGGGAAGATCTGGGGTAGGAAGCTTACATTTCACAGATGGCGCAATAGAGTCTGATGGCTATATTAGCATCATCGACCAGTATGTAAAACAGAACAGTTGGAGTTTTTGCTGGCAAATCATTTAGTTTTCAGTAAGACAATGCTCCTTGACACACATTGATAAAAAAGCAATATCTTCATGAGAACAAAATTAAAGTCATAAACTGGCCAGCTCAGTCACCTAACCTAAACCCAATTGAAATTTTATGGGCTATCATGAAGGAGTGACTCAAAAACTCATCTCCAACAAACTTGAACGAGCTGCAGACATGTATTTTAAATGTCTGGCACAGCATGGAAAAGACAGTGACATGTCTAGGGAAACTAGTAGATACCATGCCAACATGTGTAAACACTAATTAGAAACAAGGGTGGGGCAATGAAGTGCTAATGTAAATAGGTAGAAAACTGTTTAGCAGCTGCCTAAATGTGAACAACATGACTAAACTCTTCCCTGCCTTTCTTTAAAGCTGATAAACAGTAAGCCTACATTGAAAAAAATCATATATCGCAATTTAGATAGTTGGCCAGAAACTTTTAGCCGGTAGTTTAGATGTTTTATGATGGATTTGATTGCATTCGAACCGTGGTAATGTTGGAGAGCAAAGTCAATTAGTTTGTGTGGTATGAAACCAAAGAAAGGTGTTATGAAAATCTAGCCAACAGCGGCAGATGGACTTCTGATATCGGCATGAATCTTTTTTTCAAAGCTTCAAAAACTACAAATGAATGTTCAAGGCATCCCGGTATTCCATTGATGAAAGCTCTCTGAGTATTAGAGCACCAATAGTGGTTTTGTCATAAAACTGATTTATCTGTCTTTAAAGATGTTGGTGTACATATAGATCTTGACCTTCACATTGACCTTGAGAGCCATCCATTGAAGCATCAATGATAATGGTGATCCCAAAGAGGCAGAAACAAAGAAAAAAGGTATAATAAGTGACTATCACTGTGTTGTCACTGAACAGAAACGAGAATGTCACGTTCGATCTCCCTGTACATACATACATACACATACATACATACACATGCTGACAACACAATTTATGTGCATACAAATAAAAAAACCACTTTCACATAATTTTACTTAGCTCTATATTTAGCATACACTTGCAAGCATCTCTCATGTCATGCTGACATCACATCAACACTAAAAACAGCATGCTTGTCTCACCATACACTGTTCCACCCTGTAGTGCTGCACGAGCCATTGTTCCCATGTTGACTGACTGACATGTGACAGGTTCGGATAGTCACAAAAAGATGCATGGCCAATGAGCTCTTGGTTATTGTTGACCACACTAATGGCAAAGACAGCCTTTTCTCTTAAAGACAAGCAAAACATTAACAACATTCTGCAAACGTCCAGTATAATCAAGACAAAGTTGAGAAATAGCATGTGCAAATTGACAATTTAACACTTGAATTTGCAAGTATCCATAACAAAACAAAATTGCATTGCTGGATGTCTTATTTCAATGTTTAAACTTATGAAGACAAATGGAAATCCAACTGAGGGTCGCGGTCTGAAATGTGTATTGGATTCGGTGCAAATGCAATCAAAACTTGGAGAGAAATGCAAGCGCTAGAAAGTGGTTTCAATCAGCAAGAAATCTTTAATCAGAAAGTATGGATATTCGCATGTGAAATATACGGATATTCGCATGCAGAACGTACAGATATTCACATGTGAAACCCACGAGAATCGCATGCCCGGGGTTCGGTCACGAGCATGCATCTATAGACGCGATTGAGAACTATTTGACAGTAATTTCTTTGATTTCTGATTATATTTCTAACCACATAATGTTCAATTATGAGGTGATGTTTGACATTCACGCTCTAGCTACCCAGAGGAGGTAGCTTGCTAGCGTGCTTTAAAACCGCACCCACAAATCTTTTAGTTTGTACCGTAGTCTGTAGAAAAGAATCTGATTCCTAAATGCAAGGTCCTATCGCTTTTCTGTAGTATAATCACAGCGTTCCGAAAGTGTAAAGTATTATAGCGATGTAGAAACAGTTCTACTGCGTTCCACCTTTGTTCAGTCAGTCATGTCATCGATTTCATAACGGATTCCCTTACAATGTACAAGGAACAAAGATGTATCACTACACTACAAATAGACAAAAAAAAACTGAAAGATACTGGGCTGCTGTTGTCATCACCTAAGGATGAATATTATGCTGGCGCGAGTTACCTTCCACACCTACACATTGTTTGTTCGTCAGCAAGTTGCCAGTTGCCAGGGAAGATTGTCCAGCTCTGATGGCTTTAAAGACAGTATCACTAATCAAGGTGTATCAATCAGTGTCTAGAGACCTTGTTCCATTTCTTTGTACACAATCCACTTTAGTGCACAATCAACAACTTACTTCTATGTCGAAAGACAAGTAGGAGTTACCAATTGTGGCAATACAAGCAAGGAAGGGCAAATAAACCCTTAAAATTCTACAAGTCTGCCGTCCGTGTGATTGACTCAGTGGAAGCGAACACGCATCAGTAAAACATTCAAATCTGGCAAACAAGGCAAATTGTAGTATATAGACTCAAACGCTTCAAGAGCGACAACAACAACCATGTCACCAGAAGTTGCTCGAAGGCAAACCAAAGATGAACTGACTATATTGCGTGACAAACATACGGGCCTTGAAATTTGCTTTTGGTCAGCTGCTGTACCACCCAAAATTAAAGCATGCTAGCGAGCTACCTCCTCTGCTAGCTACCTTAGCGAAAAATGCAGTCTAGAAATGTTTTTTTCACAAGAACAGTGTCTTTGCTTTCTTTCTACGCTGTGCTTGTCAGTAACCTGCATTTTCACTTGGTTTCTGATGATTCTCTTGCCCAAGTTGTGAATTACTATCATGAGCAACCTCAGCAGTACGCCTATATTCGGAGATTTCAGGTTTCTAGTAAAGCAGTTGCAGTAACACAGACAAGAAAGATAGGACCCTTGTCTGGGTACCTGTAGCAGTTTGGTTTTTCGAATCTTCTCCAAAAGCCTCAGTCCCAGCTCCATTCTATTTCTAGCGTGAAAAAACTATTGTGGGTTAGGTGACCCTGCAGTGTGACAGCTACTGGAGCTGAAGTGACAAAGTACTATTTCTGTATAGGGACACGTCTTTGACTGTCCGCCTTCTGAGATTGATGCCGATCGATTCATTTCGATCCTCCTCAATCCAGCTGGGAATGTTGCAGACGAGTCACATCTTGTGAGCCTCTGGGTGGTAGCTGATTAGTCTCTAAACGCGCTAATTGCTAGTCTACAGTCGATAAATACCTCTGTTAGTAGAGTCTCCGGTTCTGCCATATTTTCTTTGAACTTCAACATACCCGTACTGTACACTAAGAATACTTGGGAAATCCAAACCCAGTCTGAGCTGCGAGGGAACTGATGCATCTAGTAACGATGTTACTTCGTAGGTCTTCGTATACTACAGGTCTATCCAAAGCGGTGTAGATCTATTACGTAGATCTAGCAAATGTTGTGAAACTCGTGCGAGCGGATCACCTCTCTATATGCAGAACTAGTGATTACGCATTGCGAGCTAGAGCCTCCGCATGCGATTCGCATGCAAAACCTTCTAGAGTGTTGCAGAATTCGTGTGAACACATCACCTTCGCATGCAGAACTTGTGCGTAACGCATTGCGACCTAGTTTCTGTATGCGAAATCGGCCAATTCGCAAGCGTAAACGACATTCGCAAAAGACTCACATGTGAATCTCATGAGATCGTATGAAGATTTCTATAGGGTAGCAACATATTGGCATTATAGGACCATAATGTAACAGACAGTTGTTCATGAAGATTTCTAACAGCTTTACTGACTGTCATATTCCCTCTACAAACAATCTTCATGGAATTGCCTTTATGACATGATGACTGTGTGGTGTGACAATACGCCCAAGAATTCGCAAACCACCACGATGGTCATGTTTGTCCTGCTCTCCTGCCTCTGTAGCAGCACCAGCTTGGTGTACCGCTTGAACAAGCTATAGCGGCTACAGAGAATTTCTCACTGTAATGTCAAAGTATGTTGATCATCCTCGATCAAAATCAGGGTAAAATATTATATATCACCTGGCCTTGTAAAGCTGTCACTTCCTCAACGTTGTTCTTTCCTGCAGTTAGAGTTATCAACAACACATCAGTAAGAGCATCATGTCATCAAATTCAAATTGTTGTGGCCATATCCTAGTAAATGGTCACCAAACCAGAGATTGACCACAAGTACATCTCTTAAAACCAGCATTGGATGGGAAAAAGGCGAATACTCAAATTGCAATTAGAAGTTGCATGATCCCGCGTATTGAGCAGATACAGAGTTGATTCGAGCACGGTCCATGTAGACTAACCATATCTTTCAAGTTACCATATAACCGGTTATTTCTACGATCATGATATTTCTGCAAATTCTGCAAAGAAATCATAATGCACCAGTGCAACAAACAAATTCGTAGAGTCCCAAGAAGTCACTGTTGCGACACATGTACATGTGTGACACTGTGTGTACCAGTAACTGTATTCCTGGTGGAAACGCAGATATTTAATTCGCAGTAATTAATACTGTTGTCTAAATTCTCAAATCGCCGTAATTTAAGACCGCAGAAATAAACAGTTATACTGTATGCGACAAAGGTGTGTCCAGAAGTGATTGAAGCTGGTGTTGAGTAGCCAAGCAAAGACTAGGCACACAACCAGGAAGAAGGCAATGTAGGCAGGCTTCCAATTCAACTTCCCCTTCAAAACACAGATTATTAGAAATGTGTAAGGGTGACGTGACTATGGGCTTTTGTATCATGGCCAACAGATGTATAGCCAACAATCGAGTTGCATTACAGCTTGCAAGAAAAGTAGCTGGAGCTGTTCTGTGGATTTACGAAGACCCAACCCACCTAACAAACAGGCAGTGTAGACTGTTTCCAAGCAGTATCAGATATGGAAGTGAGTGATAGATTCGAGAGCGTACCGCATCCAAACTTCTCTGGTTCAGCCTTGTCAGGAACAGCAAGCATCCAATGATACTCAGTCATCCAATCTGCAATGAAGGAAACCATGTGCTTGCCTTTCTTCTGTGAGTTCAATAACCTCACCTGAGGTTACGGTCTGTCACGTTATGATACGTAAAGGAGGTAAGTAGGTCGATGGACGGCGGTCGTTGTTGAGACTTCACGGACACGGACGTTAGTTACGAGCTATAGTTAGGGTTAACTCAAAACGTAAGTGCTTCGTTACAGAATATCAATATGTACACAACAAGTTACACGGTCCTCGTTAAGTTCTCACAACTTCCTGCATCTTCTTCTCCGTCTCTGCGCTCCAACACCTCTGGACTCTCTCCTGAGCATCTTCTTCTCTGTCTCTGCGCTCCTCTGACACCAGAGCCTCTTGACACTTTCGTGGACTTGACTCTCCGTCGTTCAGCTCTCTCCCCAATTTGTCAAGTGCCGGTCTTCAGTCAATCCATCTGTCACGTGGCTCTGTCATTCAATTACCCAATCACAATCCCCAATAACCCCTCCCACTCAAGTGATTTGTGACACGGTCAAAGAATTGGTACATTGCAATTCATCAGAACTGCTTCCATAAGACTTGAGAAGAGTTCTTCGATGTTTCATCACAAAAATTTAACTTTGTGGTATCACAAAACACACAAGTGCAGGTAGACCTTGCATGCACACTCTCAGCATAGTGCGAAAAGTTTGGAACTGCAAGGCAAAGTAGACTGCTGAGCTAAGCTGCACTTTCACTCTTTGGTGACTTCCCTGATTTCATTCACATTTATTGTAAAAAGCTGTTCCAAATCGATCAGATACTACTGCCACATTGAAAGCTTGGGTAATTCAGAGCTAAGCACAGTCATCATTCACTATGTCTCATTTAAACAAGCAAAAACGCCCTCTAGATTTTGCACCAAAGTTGTTGGAATCCACTTTTCATTTGAGTAAATGAGAGCATGTGTTCCATCTCGGGTGCCCTTGTTCCAATTACTGTGCAATAACTAATCCTGTTCTAAGTTAAACTACACACCATGATTAGAATTTCGAATGTTTTGGTTAAATGTCTGGTAAATAAGCTTTCAAACTACAAAAGTCTGTGCAGAATTGACAGAATAAAGGCGTTCCAAATATGATGGTGTCCATAAATTCCCTCACACTCCTGAGATACAAGAAAGTCTAGACACGGCACACTTCCAGGGACATAAGTACTCATGTCAACACAATATGCTTGCAGACCACCTTCTTATCCGATTCCCGCACAAAATCAATAGGTAAACTTAATAGTGAAAAAATGAATATAATAAAAGTACATTGTACCGCTGTTTATAGTGACATTCCTCCAATAATCACAGGGGTGTCAGCAAAAGCTGTTAGTCCATCACTCACCACATGCAACTACAGCTACTACCATCCTCAAACGCAAGTCACCAAATATCCAAGAAAAGCAACTGTAAAATAGCAGAAATTTCTGCCACTAAGCCTGCCTGTCACAACTCATCCCTGTTAGTAATGCAAAACTCATCTCAACTTTAAACAAAACATAAATATAGCATTTTGCTGTTTGCAAGCAGCTCATTGTAACTTCTAGCTGCCTTCATGGCAGCTAAAACTTACAAAGGATTCAAAAATTTTCTGCATGAACACCCTCCCATAACGACAGTAATTTTGTCGATCATATTGACTCTGGTCAGTTTGACTGGATCACAATGAAAAAGTCTCTAGAAGCCTTGCAACAAATAATTTGAAATCATCAAGACACATCATTATTTAAGACATCATTAAGGATAAGGATGCAAGACATCGTTTCAAGAAAAATTCTGGAATAGCAACTAAGTTCTGCCATAGCTCAGTGCTAGCTGGCAGCCAGCCTACTGTGTTTTAGTAGTGCTGCATAGCATAGCATGAAAATTACGAGTAAACAGAAACACACAGCTACCTAACACTAAAAGTACAGTCATCTCTCATGAAGTAACCCAGCTGCCTTAAAGCAGCAGCTGGCATCTAAGAATCTTGTTAGTCAGGTCAAAGGTACTTGGTATACAAGTATAAAAACATTTTGAAAAAATGAGAAAAAAATGTATAGGGTTGCCTTGCAAAAAAGAATAGCGAACAAGACCATGCAAGGATGTGCTGTGACATCTTTCGTAGACAGGCTGACTGAGCAATACATCATCCATACATTGCACCATTTTCCAATTAGTAAGGTATAAAACACATATTATAGTGTCTCTAGTTAGAAAATGGTGCAATATAGAGATGCGTATTGCTCAGTCAATCTGTCTACGAAAGAAGTCGATCACAGCACACCCTTACATGGTCTTGTTTCTATTCTTTTTCGTACAGCAACCCTACATCTTTCTCATTTTCAAAATGTTTTAAGCTTGTTTGCATTCTTTTTCTGTATGAGCGTAGACATGCGCAGCGGTAACGGTGTACGCGATCAGATATAGTATGCAATTGCAATTGGTGAGGTAGACAGTAAGGCTAGAAATCGACACACTCCCTGTGTAGGGCTTGGTACATGAAACGTGTAGGTTGGATTCGGCGAAAATGCAATCAGAATTTAGAGGGAAATGCTAGCGGTAGAGGAGCGGCTTCAATCAGCATAAAGTCTTCGATCACTGGAAGCGTTGTGGAGGACGACAACATGTACAGTCTACACGGAGCTGGTGTGAGTGTGTGTACGAATGAACTGGAAGGTTTAGCGTTCGCGTCTTCAAGAAAGTTTACGTGGGGGTCAGTACCTCGAGAGTGCACCTTGCACTGCAATGGCAAACTTGAGTACAGTCATGGACCTGCTCCATTGCAACCGCAGAGGTTTGGTATAGAAAATCAGCTTTGTAGCATAAAAGGTTGATACCGATACCCGCTCTTACAGAAGACTGAACACAAACTCAACCCTACATACCAACGCTACAGGGTTCTCCCCAGGGCATTGCTACGCTTGAATTTCTATTTCACTCTCAGCGATCACAGCCCTGAGATTGTCTAGATACGCTCCAGATACCGAATAGCAAGTGCATGTGAAGGAAACATAATCTTAATGATGTAATTTGCATGTCAACCTACCTACTACGTAGGCGGCTTGCAGAAACTCAATACTAAATAGGACCGTTGATTGACCACTGCAAAAATAGCTCCAGTCAGATTCCAACGGCTGTGCCACTTCAAAGTCGCTGCCGCATTTCTTCTACGGTAACGTGTTTTGCTTTCACTTCCAGAGTTTGTATTCTGTTGTAGTTTTCGAGTGGCACCGGCACCCGCCAATCTAGCGGTAGCAGTCACACATTAATAACAATTTATGTCAGCAGATATACGAGCATATTTCACAGCACGTTCTAGAGCCAGAACTGGTGGTCAATTAGAAGAGCATGGAACTCTCAAAGGCGAAAGCAGAGATCCATTCCAAGAGAACAGTGACGCAACCTGTACTGCGCCTCCACCTAAGCGTTCTCATCACAGGTTATTTGGCTTTGAACCAGCATAGAGTCAGGAGTTCCCCTGGGTGCAGCTCATTGAGACACCCGCCTGCCAAGGCATGATGTGCCAACTGTGCAGAAAACACTGTCGTCGTCCTAAGTCGTCGGTTGTTGGAAGGGCAATATGGGTAGACCTCCCCTGTACAACAATGACCAAGTATACTCTAAAACGACATAAAACGTCAAAGTGCCATAATGCAGCTAAGATGCTGGAAGCTAGTCTCTGCATGTCTAGAGAAGATCGAGGGATGCAGGAATCATTTGCAGCTGTAGAAAGTGCGGAAAAGAAAGCTATGGCTGGGGCCATAAAGTGTTTGTATTGGCTATGTAAACAAGACATACCCCACACCACTAAGTACGTGCCACTGCTTGAAGTTGTCATATCTCTGGGTGCCACGTATCTGAATGATCTCCACTTGGACGGTAACGCTCACTACACATCTGTGCAGGAAGCAGTCATGTCATTGGGTAGCACTATCAGTAGAAAATGTTTTGATCTGCTGAGGGCATCACCGTATTTTGCCTTGATGTGTGATGAAACAACAGACATTGCAGTTATCAAGGAAGTCATTATCTACACACGCTATTTTGATTCAGACTGAAAGATCCAAGCAGCAATTATTGGCATGTCAGAAGTTTCCGCTGGGAGTGCCAAGACTATTGTAGGGGTACTTAGGCAGCTTTGTGACAGAGAGCAACTTGATATTGACCGCAAACTTGTGGCTTTTGGGAGTTTAGAACAACTAATATAGACGATTTTCAGCAGCAAGTCTAATATATTGATAATAGATTAGTATTGCAATTGGGACTTTGTCGTGATGTCATTGGATGGGCATGGTCTTAGGGAAGGGGCTAGCTCTACGCTTTCCTGAAATCCTGGGAAAACCCTGCGTTACCACGTCTGTGATAATAAAACTTCTGGAGATGGTGGCTCAATTATTCTGACAAGGAATCAAACCAAATGCCTCTGTACAAATAGACTTCAAGCACTGCTGCTATCTTTGATAGTTAGGGGCAAATCAAGTGATGTTGCAGATCCATTAACCTTGTGAAAGAAAAATCCAGTGAACCGTTTCAAATTTTTGGCTGATGCTGTATGCAAAATTATACAACTGCAACAGAATGTGTCTTGTCCGTGTTGAACGCTTCATTTGAATCATATCAAGATGATATTACAGGAATATACTTACAGCAAGCAATAAGAATTTTATGAGAATTTTAAATGATTAAAGAGAATAGTAGCAATAAAAATAGTAATTCAAGACTAGAATAGTTAAAAAAGATTGACTGAAGCGTTTCAATTTGCATCCCTTTATCCTTTCGATTTGGGGTGAGAAGGACTGGACATGCAGTTATCCTAAAACTCCCAAGAGTGTTTTATGTTCAAATGTACAGTTTAGCGTTAGCATCAGCTCGTAGTAAGCCCTTTGTACCCACCATAAAAAGCAAATTAGAACCAATAAGGATAAAGTGCTACAAACATAGCAAGCTGGGCTGTAACTGGTCGCTCGTGTGAAAATAATCAAAGTCAATACTTTCACTAGTCTGTTGCGCTGCCATGCAGTAGTGAGCTCACTATAGTCTCCCGTGCACTACCCTGAACCCTGAAACATTGTCTGAGTGCCAGGTCTGCTGCCGATCTTCCTGTGACCAGAGAGTGCAAGATTTATTTGAAAAGCTATCACGAAGAGCATGAAATTACCGCCAAACATCTGCCATTTATCGGTCAATGATGGTTGTGGTAGGACATTTATGTCCGGTCAAATTTTCAGTAGCAGCTCTTTGATTCTTTCTCTCTGTTAAGTTCGAGTTGACCTTACAACACTCTACAGTGAGGTTGAACATGTGTCATTTACTCTTTACACAACAGGACCACTAACTAGGTTATCATAATTGAATAAAGATGTTTAACATCTAAATGATAACATGCCAAGCATCCACTCCCTCAAATATATTTAAGCATCTTACCCTCCTTGGTGTCTCCTACAGCCTGCATTGAAATGTAACAAAATAAAAATGAATATTGAGTTCTGTTGAAAACTTTCAAAAAGCTGTATTGCTGTTGCCTAGAATCTATGGCAAGGTGCTCCGATCCAATAGTAATGCTTGTGTTACAATTAATGTAATAGACAATATTTGGGGGCGAAGCTTCTAGAGCATGCACAATCTCGAGGGTAACATGCACCTTTCGCAGATCTCGCTGTACACAAAGTCCACATTTCCGGGTCTGTTTCTGGACCGTGGATCATCTTGCCGTTGACTAGGCTTTGTAAGTAAGTTCACTACTTACCATTTCTTGCATATTGTGAGAGACTTTGCCTGCGTAGAGACACGTAGGAAGCCATTTCTTGAGTACGGCTTCTTGAGGGTAAGAGACTGCTGTTCAAACTGAAGCCGCCTGATTCACACTCTGAACAGATACACGTGGAGTGGAAGCACAGACTACTCATTGTCTAGTGATGGATTAGTTTTAGCAAGTGAAATCATGCCACCTGGGAATCCATTTGGGGTAACCAGACATCCAGGACGTTCCGCGTTGTTTCTGGGCAGTCTAGCATGCTTCTGTATATATGTGATTGGCCAAGTCAAAGATGTTACTGTGATAACTTGCACTCGATAGGTACTGACGCAGATCAGAGTACAGTACACGTACACTACAGTACAGTCTGTTAATAGCACTACCTGCCAGCCTACAAGTCCCAGCAACAGTTATGTCTAAAGTAACACAACATACACGCACTAGCTATTTCATAGCTGTAATGTCTAAATCAGAAAGCAGAGGCTGTTCTACCTCATCCGCATGTGCAGTTGATCGAGACATGTATATAGCTAGTCTAGTGATCCTATAGAAGAAGGTATTGATTGTCGAAAATGTCACTGAGAAGCTGATGGTTTACGTCGGATAACCGAACAGCAAGCAAATGAAATAGTGGAACTTGAAAACAAGATTAGAGTTCTCAAGGAAGACCTTGCATCTGCAAAGTCTGAGTTGCAAGGAATCGCTCAACACACTGCTAAATGATAAAATCAAGTTTTACACAGGTTTTTGTGTCGAGAAATGTGCTTGATACAGTGTGGAGTTGGATTGAACCAGCAGCCAAGACTATTACTCTGTATAGCAAACAAAGAATCAGGCCAAGGTACATCAATTGATGTAAGCTCATGAGCTCACCGCCTTCCATGAAGGGTTGAATAGGCTTGACGAATTTTTTGCTGACTCTAGTTCGACAAGATACACAGTTTCACAGTTCCACAGTTCCAGAACGCTAGATGGGGTTAACAAGTAGTCCTATTCAGCAACACAGTGCGTCACATTTGGCACCCCGAATGGGTTCCCCTACCGCAAACTCTTCATTTGATAAACTTCCATCGCTAGGCAATGAGTAGTCTGTCTTTCCAATCCACAAGTATCTGTTCAGAGTGTGAATCAGGCGACTTCAGCTTGAACAGCAGTCTCTTACCCTCAAGAAGCCATACTCAAGAAATGGCTTCCTACGTGTCTCTACGCAAGCGAAGTCTCTCGCAAAATGCACAAAACGAAACTAGAAGGCGTGACTTCACTCAACTCTAATGACTACCACAGCTACACACGAAACACAACAACGCTGTCCATACGATTTTTTGGAAGATGAGACATTAGGCTACTGCAACAAATAGATTCCGTTTGTGTCTGTGCTTTGGTAGCTCTACACGAGAGGCCATCCGAAACTAGAGGTATTTGTCTGGGTCTAGAGATAGGGCGTGGTATAGGTTTAGTCAAGAACGAGCCGAATCCATTGATTGTCACGGATCAACAATAGTTACCTAATGTCTCTATGTTGCCCTTATTTCATACTTAGACAATTGCGTTAGACCAAGGGCGTGTTTCCACTACCACCTAAACCGGTTTAACAAGTGGTTTAATTAAAGGTACACTACGTCACACAAGCTCGATTGCATAGCTATGCAATCAAGATAGAAGGTTGGTTTGAACTACAGGCAAAGCTGGATATGAGAGCACTAGATATTAGCAGCAAATAACCTGAAAAACAGAGCCCATAGGATGGTCATGTGAGAAACATTCCGTCAACGTGCGCCAACGCTAAAAGCCAGAAGACTCACGAGACGTTGAGAAAAGTGCCTGTGTGTTATGCAACAGGCATGGATGCGCATGCAAGGCTGAAGGGACCAACTGCACTGCATTTTTCTGCTTGCACTTACCACGTGACCTAATTATTGCATACCACGTGATCATCGTATGCGCTCTGTTTTCACGCTGATATGTAGTGCTCGCATATTCAAACCTGGTTTTGTGTAAAACGTAACCTATTTGATGCCTTCGACCTGAGGAAAGATGACGAATTGGTTTGCGCGCGACCCAAACTGTGCTTCAACGAGATTGCAAAATCGCTTCCGTATGTTTTCCTTATTTGTAAAGGTGACTACGCTGTGATATCCAGCTTTGACTGTAGTTCAGCCCAACCTTCCAACTTGATTGCGTATAGTATGCAATCAAGTTTACGGGGGGGGGGGGGGGGCGTAGCGCTAAAAGACAGGGTGTACCTCTAAGCCCGGTTCACAGTACGATGCTGACGCCGACGTTGAAGCTGACACTGGAATAGAAATGAATCTATTCCAGTGTCAGCGTCAGCGTCAATACTGTGAACCGGGCTTTAAGCTAGACTGGTTTAAGAATTGACCTGTTTCCACCTGTACTAAACCAGTTATATTTTAAACCTGCTTCAAAGTAGGTTTAGCAAAGTGGTTTAGGTTTAACTGTCACGTGACAGTAGTGTGCTTGTATAGATGGCTTCTGACACCACCGTTTTGATGATATTGACTAATAGGATTGCCTTAGAAGATGCAAGGGTCGTTAACTAGGGGAAAGAAATCAGCAGCTACCGAGAGAGAAGACGGTGTCCTTGGCCATCATCATGCGAATTCCTACCAGCACATGCTGAAAACCAACAGTTGCTCTGACTCGGCGACAGAGCAGTCCAATACTTCAAAATAAGGCGTTCCTAGATGGTTCGTTTTGCACATCCCGGATGTGCAAGTTCCTAGTGGAAACAGTCGCTTTCTTGAACTGGTTTAGTTTTTAAACGCGTTTAAGCTAAGGTGCAGCTAGTGGAAACACGGCACAAAATCTCGCGTCCGAATCTAAACAGTATCCGAAACTAGATACGGGGCCCTACTGCAAAACAAGCCTCGGTAGACGAATACTACGGCGTTCCTGGTCGCTTTCATGGTTTAGTTTCTAAACGTGAATAAAAACAGTCGCTTTCTTGAACTGTCATGGTTTAGTTTGTAACTAGACTTACTAACAGTAATTGTAACTAGGGTGCAGCCCTTGGTAGACTACAAAACTCCCTCCTTTGAAATATTTGGGAGCATTAAAAAGTCATTGCACTGGTAAGTCAAATCTATCTTTTACGCAACGTACAGTGAATCAACACAACAACGTACATGATGGCAACAACATTGAATCGTCCGAAAATAGCCAACGTTTCATTTGTTACCAAACAGTCCACAGCAGCAGCATCGCTCAACTCCGCTCGACGCACATGAATGACTGCGTTAGCTGCGTCGTCTTCACGAGTATCCGCCATGTCATACACTGGTACGTTGCCACAGCAACGGCAAACCTGCGCATGCTTATGTAGCCTCGGACAAGAGGACTATAGGTTGCGCGAGATTCTATCAAGTTGCACGTTGAGCGTTCTAAAATTCCTGAATCCTGATCAAACTGTTGCTACAGTACGTTTAAGTTATAACTGACGCTGTGTTTTTCTTTTTTCACAGCTATGATCGAGTTCTTAGCTAGTACTCTATGGTAGCAGTCCCGTGTCAGGTGTAGTAAGGAAATAGCAGGGAATTCAAGGTTACACCATGGTTACCGTGCTTTGAGAACATGGGAATTGCAAGGAAAAGCAAGGTAAACCATGATTACCGTGCTTTCAAGGCATGGTAAGAACTGGGCATTCATGGTAACCCTAGATTCCATGCTTTCATGGCAAGGTAAAAAATTTATGGTAAACAGGGTATGATGCCAACCTTACTTTCTGTGCTTTCATGGCAAGATAGAAATCATGATAGTTTTGCTCAAGCCACATATTGTATGCTCTTCCATAGCAATATGTAATAATTATATGATACACAAATTTAAAGAATTTTACTCATATCCTACTTTATGGCATCATCATGAGTATCATTATCATCATCATTATCATCTTCCGACATCATATATTATTATAAAACACAAACAAACAATATCATCAGCGTAATCTCTCGTACATGTAGAGTAGTCTGCGTGATTCCCATTATTATTGTAACATGCATCCAAGTCATATTAACAAACTCGTTATAATTATTTGTGATTCCGTGTGACTCCCTGTCGTTTCGTGTAATTTGGCCATCGCTCCCGTTACTCGATCCCTGTAATATATTCAAAAAGTTTCGTAGGAGTTTGGTCTCCCTATTACGAAGTTGTGGGGGCAATGTCTACTTGCCTTGATAAAGACGATTTTGTCGTGAACGTCTTCTAAACTGACAATTCTAAGCATAGAGAAAACGAAACAAGTAAGTCTTACATAATTGGTAGTCTCATTACAGACATTCTCATTTAATCACGTACACATGCATGCTGATAATGTACACTTGGAACACATGCATGCACGAACGTAAAACACATTGTGTCACCTCTGACTGGCTCTGCTATTTTTGCAGACAGCTAACAGCATCGGATATCTGTCTTCTTGGGGAAGCTCTCTCTTCACAATTGTCAGCATCTCCACAACTGCGTACAGCTTGTATTTGCTGACATCAACAAGCCACCTCTGCACTATGGCGCACATATTTGTTTCAAGAGAAACAACGGTCGGGTCCCTTCGCTGAAAAGCTTGGTAAGTTCTAGTAAAGAAGACGGTATTCCGGCGTTGAATCCTAGAACACTCACGTAGATTTTCCCATGAAACGCCTAACTCTCTAGCTAAAGCTAGCACTGTGTCTTCTTTGTCAATTTCTGTAACAGGTCCAAGCGTTCTAAACCTGATTGAAATATCGTACGCAAGCTTGTAGATCAAAACCACGAAGCCTAAGTTAAGTTAATATGAGTTCTCACGTTAAGTACTCTGAAGAGAATGGTAAACTTCTGGTGGCAGATTTGCCGGAGGTAGATGTTTTTGGACTGAAACTCATTTCACTTGCTTTTGCATAGGACAACATCCGTGCAATTTGTTTCAATAATAAAATCATCTTTTCAAATAAAACAGAACAAACAATTGCAAGCATTCTTTCACATTATACCTGGCAGATGACATTGCCCGTGCCATGGGCCAACTTTTTGATACATCCATTCATGTCTTCAAACGAGGAGCAAGAATGAGTCCAAAGAGGCCCCCAATTTCTCACCTGTTGTGAAAGGTGTCTAAGATTATGAAAATTTAAACCCCAGATGTTAACACCTTTAAAATTATAAAAAAAACTTTAATTATTAAAGACAAATTGAGTAAAAATTTGTTGAAATACCATATAATGGCTCTAGTTGCTCACAAAAGACCTGTAAGACGGTTTCTGCTCTCTTAATAGCGTCTTCAGATAATTTTGCGCTAAGAAAGATAAAAATTTCCTCCGTCAACAAGGCAAAGTGATTCAAGTAGCAACTGGGCAAAATTCCCCAAAGACAGGGAATACCGTAAAACAAAAGCCAAGATCTGAACTCTGACGCTGCAAGACGAAGATTTATACTTCAACGCATGTCTAGCCACTTTGTATCTATGTATCTATGCAGACCTTTCCAGCGTCCTAAACACTGTAGACCTCGAGGCACTCTCTTCACATAGTCGGGAGGCTTAATGCTACAAAGGCATTGATCTATCAGCTCTCTCTAGAAACGAAAGATAACTTTCTAAATTTATGACAATCGAGACATGAGCAAAAACAAATAGAACACTTGCCACCTTATTTCCAATATAAAATCGTTCTCCTTTGTGCTCGTTATCAATCCAACGGTGCAACAGCGTTTTTGTGACTCCTAACAGAATACCGTGCATGTAGTCGATGACAGTGCCTCTCACTGGGTCAAAATGGCACAAAAGAAGCACCGGTGAAGCGGTCTTTACTCCTGCAGTCTAATATGTACTCGTAAAATTACATGAAAGAAAATAACTGCATGGAATAGATAGAGGACTAACTATGCATGCATACCTGTTGTTGCAATCGCACTGCTTCTCGTGCATTTCGTTTAAAGGACTCTTTCGTTCTTGCTGGAGCTTCTTCCGAGAAGGGAAAGACATGGACGTGCCCGCGTCGTCTCGAAACATGCACACCTTTTTTGTTCGCAGAGTAGACAGCTGTAATTGCCAGAGTGATGAGACATACATAAAACGTCAGCTTCTGCAGGTAAGTCTGCGACACAAGCAATGGCTTTAGCTGTGCAATGAACATGATGAGCATTTCCGAAAGGCTTGCAGTCAAAGCCTAAATACAGTGTATAATGATTAATTAATTAGAAACATTTCTCAGCGTGTCCTAGCTCGATCATAGGTATACTGTTCTCTAACCTTTGCGGCTTAGATTGTTCATACCTTCTACAAACAGCATTACAAGCGATGGTATAGGCGGTTTGCCTTGCCCTTGCCACAGCCCACACAAAATGCAATTTTTGCGTTGAAATCTTTAGAACGAAAAGAGTAATTACTAGTAGTTTGTCTGATAAACGCCTAGTACATTACCTTATGGATGGCGGTAACTCATTGATTACGGCAAAAATAGGCCAGACGTTGGTTGATGAGGACTTGTACAGTAGTACACCATCGGTATTAAAAAGTAGAGTCACTGCAGAGCCTGTGAGAGAGTTTTGTGTTTCCTTGTAACACATTCCATGACATATGTCATTGATCGTAGAGCTGGAAGACTGCTCTCGTTTGTAATCAAGCATGATGTCCCAAACACCCGGTCCTATATATAGATCACAAAGATAACAAGTCTTAAAAAGTCAAGTTCTATTATGATCACTTAATTAGGTTTACTTTCCAAAACAAGGCGAATCTCATCTTCCAACGATGTGGTTGCAATGTATGAATGTCTTCTTCGAAACATCTGATCTTCAAGCGTGCCTTTGTACCTAAGTCTGTTCCAACAACATTCAGACTGACTCTATAGATACATAAATATTGATGACCACAATAATTTTCTACCCTGTACAATGTGCTGTTGGGCAAGAAACGAAGGAACAGTCTTCAGGAAACAAAATTCCACACTCACTACAAACGTCGTGCAAGGTGTGATCAGTTCGAAGATCAATCAGCTTCTGACTCTTAGATGAAAGACCATCCCAGGTTTTTTCACAAGAGTTTTCTGTAGGGCAGTGTAGTCTGATTAAGTGTAAGAGATCTGTTGTCATTCGCTGATTGCAGCTATGGCGCGTGATGAAAGCAAGTACGGCAGTCAAGTGCTCTGACTTATTAATAGGACAGCCATCGTACAAAGGCTTGTCCATGTCGGAAGAGAAACTATCAATGTCAATTTCTGAGTCTGCAGACGAATTATCTAGTTCTTCAGAAGATTGATCAGATATTTCACAGTCTGTTTCAAACGAGCTACCAAATATTATATATAAGGAAGACTGTACTTTCCACCTTAATTAACAAACAAGCTAACCTCATTTCTACATCTTCACAATACGTGCTGTCCATTGACTGTACCTCTTCCATAAGCTTTAATCAAATTTTTGTTTAATTAATTAAGTATAAATATTTAAACTTTACAAATAATGTAAATTTATTTAATAATTTCAGCGTTTCTAAATTGAACCTTTGACGACAACAACAGCAACAACAACAATAACAACAACAACAAAGCAAGTTTAAACTTATTTATAGACTGCTTTAGTATCTGCATGTCATACCACCTACACGTCTCAGCTGCCTGTCTGTTGTATGCTTATAATAGGCTTCAACACTATACTGACAAACATTACCGTCATGTTAGATCGTAATTGTCCTGCTCTCTTGTCCATACACTGCGTACGCTTGGGAGCGACGGGACAGGTAGAAGAATTGACTACAAAGGCAAACGAATGTATTCCACAAAAATCCGAGTATGTGCTGCCCATCGCTAGATCTACTAGATATACCGCAACTAGTCGTCGGTCTTGAAGATTTGACGTGACTCAGTGCCAGATGTCTTTGTACATTATATTTACTAATATAGGTCTTGAAACAGCGCAAACATGTCCAACAAGAATCCCCATCAAGTTTGACGTAGTCGAGTACCAATTCGTTGGACAACGTACTCATTGAATTATGTACTCATGATGGCGCGCTTGTTTCAACATGGGATCAACCAGTACCGGTATTTTGACTGAGTGTAAGACTAGGCAAGTTGCCGACATAGTCAAGCTCGGTGAAAGAAATGGCCATCCCCCCCCCCCCCCCCGAAAAAATTTGCTGTAGTATTCTGGCCCGAAGAACGGCAGTACTCTGTCGTGGAATCTAGTGACCTGGTCGACAGAAGGGCAGAAGTTGATGAAACGACTATGGTTCGCTGGGAAAGTTCTGTGTATCCAGCAAAAATTCTGAAAGTTTCAGGTATCAAGTATTTGTGCCCATCAACTGTACGAGCCTGAAGTCGATTTTGTGTACAATGTCAATAGATAGGCGAGGCCCTCTTGCACACGAGGTCGACGTGCTCGTGAAGAATCTGGAAATGGAGCAGGGAAACGAAAAAAGACGACGGAAAAAGCGGTTGTTTACAGAGGTCGACGTCTTCTCCAGCTCTTCGTCAGCTGATGATGACGATCCCCCACCCGCTAAGAAAGTAAGTCATTACCCTAGGTCTTCCTCTGCATGCTGCCGTATCCTGTCCGGTTGGTTGAATTGACGGGCTAAATAAGTAGCAGTCTGGTGTTATATCTTTAATTAAAATTTCTTTGCAGCTGGTCAGATCTAACCAAGCACGTTCAACTGCTCGGTATCAATGTGGACTAACGGCGTCAGAAAGAATGGACCCGGATTCACCTGCAGCCGCAGACTTGGAACAGCATTGGTTAGCTGAAGTCTTGACCTAAGAAATGTTCGCGATTGATTGTGTTTTTGATATATTTCTACGTAACTGCAGCGAGCCTGACAAAGATTCAGAAGAGATCAATATTGAAAGCATCACGCATGACTGCGCTCAGGTATAGGCGTATACTCTCGTGTACAATATCATTAGGAAACTAAATTTGTCAGTTGGTTTAGCTAGACATGCAAGATTGCCTTTTACTAATTAATATGGCATAGTTATGTTATAATTAGATTAACTTGATTGAGGCCATAAGCTAATTATTTACTGTTGTTTTGACAGCAAGATCAACCCTCTGAACAATTAAATTTACAAGAACGAGTACAACGGCTGGAAGACACTGTGAGAAAGATGGTAGATAACTTGAAAAAGGTAAGATTCAATTGCTGCTCACTGCTTTAATTAAGAGAACACCCTGCGTGCAATTTGTTGTACGTGTTGCATGATAAACTCTAGATAAACAATTAATTACGTCACAAAACACTTTTTTCAATTACTAAATCAACTCTTATATTCTTTTAGATCATTAATAGAAGAACTAGAAATGAAGAATTAGGGAGTGACAACGTAAGTCTTCTCAATTAAACTTCATCCTGTCTTTAATTTATTACTATTAAGTTAAATAATGTGTTAAGTGTTTTAGGAGAATGAAGATGGCAACAATATGGACATGGTTTGTGGTTTTTCGTCATTGTTAACAGAAATTCAGAGATTTTATGATTGATGTCTTTCTAGCCTTTGTTGAAAAGAAAATGCAGAGCTGCATCATCCGCTTCCGTCGCTGTGAGAGAGTTAGCTGCAATTGTCTTTACAAAAGACGAATTAATTAGCAGCAGTGTACGTGGTCTGAAAACCCACAAAGATAAACAAGCAAAGCCTTGCCTGCCACCAAAGAAGCTTGAAAAATTACACAGTGAGTAGTTACTTATATAGACATGCAGTATGAGCACAGTTTACAAAAAAGCTACTTTTGAATAATATACACTCCATGCATGGCACGTACACCCTTTATCAGGGGCGTAGCGTCCAGTCCGACCGGTCGGTCCGGGCGAATTTTTTTTTTGGACACCCTTTCGACTTAGCCGCTGGAGCGAACAGTGCGCTGGTAGTACGAGGCTAGCGGCGCGGCCTTTGATTCTTGGTAGTCAATGGACATGTTACAACCGTGATTTTGACATAAACGAAGTGCTGCGTTTTTGCGCATCTCTCGAACAGTAACCTGCACCGTTTATTCAAAGGGAGCCCCAGTTTTGAACATCGTCTGCTGAACGTTGTTTTCTCTGTGCAAATCGACTTCAAATAGATTGGACGGCAGGTAAAGTGATTTCTAAATTACTATGAATTGCGATTAAACATTTTTTATTATTTCTAAAGTCTTTTTTGGGTGCATATAGCTATGCACGTTGCCTCGATTGAATTGTACGGCAATATTTACGCTGTTACATACACTGCATACATCAAATTGTGTACTATTTATGGCAAATCTATTTTCTGTGTGCAATCATATAATATGCAATTAATAATACAATTATATAATACAAACTACTACTACCACAAATTTACTAACACATAAACATTATCTAGTTGAAATGACAGCATTGATATATTTTAAGCATTACTTAGTTGGCATAAACACGTACGTAAAATAATGTATAGACGTTTCAATAATCATGACAAATCAGATGTTGGATATATATGCCTTTTACGAACTGACATTATATTTGAAATACATATCATGCCATTGGTTGTTATATAATTGGTGACATGAATGACAGTTGTATATGTAATTAGCTGTGTGTGTGTGTGTGTGTGTGTGTGTGTGTGTGTGTGTGTGTGTGTGTGTGTGTGTGTGTGTGTGTGTGTGTGTGTGTGTGTGTGTGTGTGTGTGTGTGTGTGTGTGTTAATTGTGTGTGTTAATTGTGTGTGCATACTTTACCTACTTGAAGTACGAGCAACATAACTAGAACATAATCAATATTTGGTAAAGATCAAATGGTTGAAATGAAGACGAAGATCAATACTTAGTTTATGCAGCAAATGTTAGGCAAACTCAACTTTGACATACTAGAATTATTAGTTTGTAGATGGTCATATTGTATTATATGATCTACACAGCTGATCAACTGAAACTCTTTTTTAGTTAATCTAGATTATTAGTTATGTGGTGTTTATTGTGAGTTTATGGTGTTTGTTGTGAGACAGTGAGTATTGGGGTGGAGTTCTTAATATCTACAAACATGGAAACAAATTTAAGGAATGTGTATCTGTTTTGTATATCAATATATACTGCTGATCAAATTAAATTTTGTAAACTGTTATAGTTTGCACGTTATATAATATAACCATACGCAATTTATTTGACTTTTACTGTAATTGTTTGTTGACAGAATGGTGCAGATGGCTTGATCTTATATGTTGATTCTGCAGGAGGCCTTTAATTTTGCAGCTCAGGAATAGCAACAAGAATTTTCACCCATACTGTTTACATAGGTGGAGATAAATTCAGCTATAGTTGTTTGAGGACAATGGATAGCACATGTCAATGTATGTTCTAATAGAATGTCAATAAATACGGAGGTTGACTGGCTGAGTTTATTGTAGTGTTTATTGACTAGTGTGTATTCAGCTAATTTTTGTAGATCTCTAATTTACTTAAGTCTCTATCTTTGTAACTAGAGTGTGCACTTGCAGTTTCTTTTTGCGTCAGAATTTGAAATCTAGCAGTGTGCGCTTGCGGCGTAGTGCAAAATCACGAGGCATGAGGGCGTGGCATAAGCATTTTGGCGGGCTTCCGTGGAGGTGTCAAAACAACCTGCTTGTCTCCGTGTAACATGGAACACCACGGTACCTTAAATAGCCGAGATCTCCAGCTGTTGAATGACGATAATTGGCTAAATGATAGTGTAAGTCTGACGCCAATGTGTACAAATTCTCAAATGTACAAAAATACTAAAATTGAAATGGTGTAGGTCATTGAAGCTTATCTGTGTTTCTTGAAGAGCCACTCTGGAAAAGATTTACAAAAAGTAGTTTAGCTTTATCTAGATTTTTCTATTTCTGACATGTGCTGGATCGTTTGCCTGGTGCAGAATCGAAATCTGAAGAACTTCGAGGTCTTGAGCACTCACTTCTTTACCACAATTAGAAATAAAGGCATCAAGTCTGTTGACAGCTGGTACAAAAAGGTGAAGAAAGCTGCAATTGAAATACATGAATGCATTTTTACCTGCAAATCTTCAAAATGTAGGCAGATATTTTTGAGGTCGAGTTGCTAATAGTACCTATCAATGAAGGCAACATCCACTGGACACTTCTGGTGTGGCCCACTCACCCGCTTAAACCATTATTTATACCCTAAATCAACTTTTGTATACAGGTAGTAAATAATAGAGAAAAGACTATGACTTATTATGATTCAATTAGAGGATTGTATGATGCTACAGACAGTTTCAGTCAGATGAAGTAAGTAAACACATTCACAACATAATCACTAACTGTTAGATCATAATTGTTATCTTAATTTTGAACAATTGCAGGCAGTATTTGTCACGACAAAGTATGTTGAGACGTACAATACAGATTGACTGGACAGAGTGGAAGACTATCAACGCCAGTGTAAGATCTATTATATTCACTACTATATAAACCCGAACATTTAAAGAGTGCATGTTCGAATAGGTCACATGCAGCTAGCCATATAAGACAATTAATGACTTATTACCCTCAACTAATTAATGCTCACTTCTAATCAAATCGTAATGAAAAACCTCTTACAGTTACTCAATCTCAACACAAAGATAATATCTGCCCACTATCATTGGCTCTTACTAGCTGCAAATATAGGTATACATTGTATATAACAGGTCAACTTTTAACTTAATAGTGGCCTTGAAACTGTTAGACAAGTTCTGGCCAACAAAGAGTCCTCCTTTGAGATGCAATGTCGTGAATGCAGTTAGTGTATTGTGAATTTGTGTGTGTGTGTGTGTGTGTGTGTGTGTGCGCGCGCGCGTATGTGTGTGTTCATCATTAAATCCAATAAACAGTTCAAAGACCATGGTGTGCAAACAACTGACATTAGTTAGTGTTGTTATGTAGCATGATTACCATTGTAATCTATAAATAAATGCAATATACACAAAGACATTATTCTGTTATTCATACTTTCTTTATGACTTACGCTAATACAGGAAATACCTCAACAGCAGAACGGTAATGACTGTGGGGTGTTTCTTCTCCAGGTATTACAAGCTACTTGGTCTGACTTGTTCTAAACTAGTCACAATTTAATTTTATCTATTCAGTATGCCTATTGCGTGGTTCAGAGAAGAGACATGGACTTCAGTCAGGTACATGATTGTTAATTTATATATCCATTAATTAATTAATGAACATTCAACAGCTTACTACTGATACTAAGAAACTCAAACATTCTATTTATAGAACCACTTAGAAAACCTGAATGATATATCTAGAACAGTTTGTACAGTTAGTAAGTACTCGTACTTTATTGGCTTTGTTACTACAGGCTGACATTCCCCAGATTCGTTGTCGGATTCAGTCAGAACTAACAGACGTGTGCAAGTCAAAGACAGCAGCTGACTCCAATGAATCCATATCAACACATGTAGAAATAACCAACAGCACTGACTTGGCACCCATAACTGAGTCCAAAAACAATGAATGTCAACCCACAATCAAACAATCGCTCATTCCAACCTGCCAGTCAAATCTAAGCACAGATTCAGATTCGGATTTTGAAAACAACACTGTGGAAAGAGTCTCCTCCGGCAATAGAAATTGCTATTCTGTCCTAAACAGAAATGATTGCCCAGAACAATTGAGAGCTGTTGTACCACAATCCAATAAATACACATATGTGATAGATGAATTCAAAGTATCTGAGCAACACTGTCTTGATAGTCCCCAGTTTTCTGCCACTCTACGAATTAATTTAGCAACTAAAGCCGATGCAGAGCAATGGCTAAAACAATTCATGTGTCACAGCAAGTGCACATACAGAACAACAAGAACAAAGAAAATTGCTTTCAAACGCCTTGTGGCAAAATTCCACATGCATTGTCAGCATCACAGAAAATCATTAAGTCACAAGCAAAAACAGGCACATCTTCGAGTTGAGAGAAAAGGACAGAGAAGATCTCTCATTGCAGGAATGAGAAGCAAAAAAACAGAATGTCCTTCAAAGTTGACTTTAACCATCATGAAACCTACCAAGAAGCAAGTTTGTACAGCAGATAAAAACGTCCTGTCACACATGACAATCTTGAAGTTGAATTTTATTCACAACCATCCTATACACTCAGCGCATGCATTGAGTTTTCGATCTGTAGATGATGCCACAAAGCAGGAAATTTTCACTCTTTTCTCTAAGGGGCATAGTGCAGCATCAGCTCGGCACGCTCATGAAACCAACCTGATGATTTCCTGTGCTGAAAACGAGCAAGATGTTCAACGTGTACTAGCAGACAGGGCCATAAATCCATCAGTACAGGACTACAGCAGATTGCATGAGCAATGGAGAAAGAAGGAAATGGGTGAAGAGAATGGGCCAGACATGTTTTTTCAGCTTCAAACTGAAATTGATATCTACAATAAAAACAACCAACAACAAGGTGGAACAGCCAAACTTCAGGTCTATGAAAATCCATGCTTGAACAAAGCAAAAAGTGGCACATCTTCTAACAGTGATGACGATATCTCACCACCACCAAGAAAAAAAGTCAAGTTGTGTAAAAGAAAGCAGAAACATCAGCCAATGGTTCTAGCAATCTGTACACCACTTATGTCCAGAGCCCACAACAACATCAAACAAGCCAGAGAAATGGTGTTTATTGATGCAACTTCCTCACTAGATCGCTATAATTCATCTGTATTCATTATGTCAACTAGCACACCTACTTCTGGTATCCCTCTAGGTGTGATTGTCACTTCAGATGAGCAGGCGACAACCATACATCGTGGACTGGAGTTGTTAGGAGAAGTTTTGCCTGAGGAGGCATTCAATGGCAAAGGAGTGAAACATGGTCCCACTATTGTTATGACCGATGACAGCCATACAGAGCGAGAAGCTCTTCACAATTTCTGGCCAACAGCAAATCTCCTTCTATGCACATTTCATTTTCTTCAACGCAGGTGGACCTGGCTATATGATAGTAAAAACCAAATTTTTAAAAATGATCGTACCATCCTTATTGAAAAAGTCAAGAAATTAGTTTACACTAATACAGAAACTGAGCTACAGAAACACTACAACAGTTTCCTTCAAAGCCCTGAAGTAAAGAAATGTCCTAAGTTTTATAGTCACATGCAGTCACTGTGGGCTAGACGAAGAGAATGGGCGCACTGCTATCGTAGAACGATTCTTATTAGAGGAAATCATACTAACAACTATGCAGAAGCTGGAATGAGGATCCTGAAAGAGCTCATTTTCAGTCGAGTGAAAGCATACAACTTGGTACAGATATTCTATTTCATAACTGAAATAATGGAACGGTATTACCAGGGTAAACTGCTCAGTGTAGCCCACAGTCGAGTTGACCGCTATATTTCACTTCGGTATCAAGGCGTAAATGCTAAAGCATATGCTAAAGTAACCATAAAGCAGATCGCAAAAGAAAGCTTTTTGGTGCCAAGCAAGACTGAAAGAGGAGTTGCTTATTACACTGACATGAAAATAGGAGTTTGCACGTGCCCAAGAGGTCAAGATGGATCACCGTGTAGTCACCAAGCAGCAGTTGTGTTGCACTTTGGGTGCACAACAGTAAACTGCATTCCTGCTCTCAACCCTGAAGACAAATGGAAGTTGGCATACATTGCATATGGCAAGGAATGTGTACAAGATTTGTCCTTCTATACGCTAATCAGTAAGCCAGTTGACACAACAAAGAAATCATGCGAGCCACCACCATCACCAACACAGCAGCAGGAGAAGCAGCAGCAGCAGCACTACATTTCAACTGGCTGGTATGCGCAATCAGAATATCTACAGCCACAATGGTGTGTAGATGATGACACAAAGCAGTGCAACAAAGAGCATGATTCTGATACCACTGTCTCTCTAAAACAAGAAACACAGCAACAAGACCAACTCTGTAAGGTAGTTGACTTAATATCCGAAGATATTAAAAAGCAACTGAGGGCTGATGTTATGTTCCAGCAAAGCATAGAAAAGTTTACTACAACATACAATAAACTATCCACCAAATCCACAAATTCTCATCTGATTACAGCTTTCCATAAATTCGGTTGGTGCTTTGGGGGCAGTGTCACCCGAAAGAATTACGGAGTTTTGCGGCGAGGTAGGAGGATCCCTATTCAAGCCAAATCAGCTGGAAGAAGAAAATCAATACACAGAGGGAAAGCAGCAGCAGCTCCTGGACGAGCCCCTGCAGCTGTCACTAAAAATCAAAAAGAGACTGAAAAAGATGACAGGTATTTTATACCAGTTCAACTAAAAAACAACTCAATTAAAAGACCTCACTCTTTGAAAGACAGTATCTCCAAAGGTCAACAAAATGCAGGAAGATGGTAGACTGTTCACTACTCTCTCAACCTGCCAGTATAATATTATGTTAATTAATTAAGCACAGTTATGAAGACATGCAAAAGAAATATTCAGTACTTACTTGGACCACTAACTTGCACAATGTAAACTGCATAGTTGATCACACCTCTTGTTACTATGTATTATGAATAACCAATTGTTTGTGACATGAGTCTTGATGACATAAATTATGTGTCAAAGTATACTGAAATCCATTGCTGCAGCAAAATACCCCAAGGTACGTCCTTGATCCAAAAAGAACAAACATACAGAACTACCCAGGAATTGCCCCAAGATACAATAATTTATAAAGCTAACTAATTAGTTTAGATCATATTATTTAGCCTATACATATAAACTATAGAACCAATCAATAAGAACATATGTAATAACAAATAGATAAACAGACAAACAAACAAACAAGAAGACAAACAAACAGATATAAATAGATGGTCAGACAAACAAAAACAAAAACAGATAATCAAACAACTCTGTTCAATTAATTGTTCAACTTATTTCTTAGTATCTATAACATCTACAAACTGTTGTTGCATGATAACGAAAATTAACTAATAGTGTCACTGCAAAAATAAGTCAACACATAAAGTCAAAACACTTGCATGCATATTGATACAAACAGATAGGCACTTAATAAATCAATGTTTGTAAAAGACTAGCCGGAGCAATAATTTTCCAATTAAATTATTTCCACTGTCACATCGTCGACAGCAACAATAAACACCACATAACTAAATAATCTAGATTAACTAAAAAAGAGTTTCAGTTGATCAGCTGTGTAGATCATATAATACAATATGACCATCTACAAACTAATAATTCTAGTATGTCAAAGTTGAGTTTGCCTAACATTTGCTGCATAAACTAAGTATTGATCTTCGTCTTCATTTCAACCATTTGATCTTTACCAAATATTGATTATGTTCTAGTTATGTTGCTCGTACTTCAAGTAGGTAAAGTATGCACACACAATTAACACACACAATTAACACACACACACACACACACACACACACACACACACACACACACACACACACACACACACACACACACACACAGCTAATTACATATACAACTGTCATTCATGTCACCAATTATATAACAACCAATGGCATGATATGTATTTCAAATATAATGTCAGTTCGTAAAAGGCATATATATCCAACATCTGATTTGTCATGATTATTGAAACGTCTATACATTATTTTACGTACGTGTTTATGCCAACTAAGTAATGCTTAAAATATATCAATGCTGTCATTTCAACTAGATAATGTTTATGTGTTAGTAAATTTGTGGTAGTAGTAGTTTGTATTATATAATTGTATTATTAATTGCATATTATATGATTGCACACAGAAAATAGATTTGCCATAAATAGTACACAATTTGATGTATGCAGTGTATGTAACAGCGTAAATATTGCCGTACAATTCAATCGAGGCAACGTGCATAGCTATATGCACCCAAAAAAGACTTTAGAAATAATAAAAAATGTTTAATCGCAATTCATAGTAATTTAGAAATCACTTTACCTGCCGTCCAATCTATTTGAAGTCGATTTGCACAGAGAAAACAACGTTCAGCAGACGATGTTCAAAACTGGGGCTCCCTTTGAATAAACGGTGCAGGTTACTGTTCGAGAGATGCGCAAAAACGCAGCACTTCGTTTATGTCAAAATCACGGTTGTAACATGTCCATTGACTACCAAGAATCAAAGGCCGCGCCGCTAGCCTCGTACTACCAGCGCACTGTTCGCTCCAGCGGCTAAGTCGAAAGGGTGTCCAAAAAAAAAATTCGCCCGGTCCGGCCATGGCCGGACCGGTTTTTGAAATATGCACTTTCGCCAGACGCTCAATGGCATCAACTTCCGTTTTAAGGGTATAGCCGATTAAATAAGTAATATATTTCTGCTCATTTTTGGAAAGTTCGATTAAGGTTATGAGCAGCAATAAGTATCAGTTTTAGAATTAGACATGGCTGTCATTATAGTTCTCGTTAATTAAAGTTGTCCCGCCCATCTACTAGCGTGCGCTACATTGTCCAGCCCACTAGCGCGCGCTAGGCCGGACCGGTTTTCATTTACTTCCTACGCCCCTGTTTATAGCGAACTAAATTGCTTGTAAGTTTTCAGTCTGGAATTCACGCAGCTAGAATAGTCAACATGTGTACGTACAATTGAAGCAACACTCCATATAATAGTATCATCGCTTAATGACTATAAGTTCCATGCTCTCATAATAATATAATTTGTTTTAAAGTCATTATATGCAAGCAAAAAGAAAGTCTAGTCTCAGCAAGATTATTAACACGCGTACAAGTACACTACGTCTTAATTAAAATTACAATAGCAAGTCAGTTGATAGAGACTACCTGTGCACTGTATACCGCATGCTCATGGTAGCATTCAATAATCGAGTCACAAAAAGTAAAAATACAATGTAATAAGTTTGTGTTGCTATATTGTGCAATGTGGCTAAATGCCAGAAGCTGATCTTGGTTTGTGTGCCTAGTCATGATCAAGAAGTACCATGACATTTCCAGTGGAAAGATCAACCAAATCCTGGGAGACAAAATGAAGTATTTGAGAGTACAAGGCAACCAATGACATTGCATGAATGCGTAATATAGCTAGAAGAGTATGTTGAGATGTTAATTGTGCAATACAGAGATTTCCAATCACCATTTCTTGTGCCAAATAGAGTTCCCGCGTGTGTACAAATGTCTGATCCATATGAACAGCTATACTGCCCCTAGTTTTAGCACCACCGTTATTTCCATGGATCCATGGAAGCAAGAAATAATTCCATGGAAATGTACCATACTTGCACAGAAATAATAACCCTGATTACCATAGAAAATTTCTCCCCTGCTTTTAGGGTAACCATGGTAAAAATATCATGCTTCCATGGAAATTTTGCCATAAAATTTCCATGGAAATTCCATGGAATTCCTTGCTTTGTCTGGCACGGGAGCGTTAGTATCAACCTCTCTAGGATGTCACGTTATAATTGAATAACTAGTTGTACGGTATCCGTAGGCGCCTCGCGTTCGTGAGTAACACGTCCAACGGAGTTTTCAGACCGTCTACTGAAACGCCGAGTCCTAGCTAGACAATACGTATTTGTTGAAACCCTAGCTGTCATGGAAGTAAACATGCAAACTTCCTAGTAGTTTAGATTACGTCTATAGGCCTGGTATAGGTGGTCGTCGTTTTGCGATCTTGATCAAGACAATTGAAATGTACAGTCTAGGTATGCACTCAATTCTGTTGTAACGACAGTGGTAGAGCGACGCCCTGTTATCGGACACCATCAATCATCAGACAGCCGTGCAAGAAGTAAACGAAGTAAGACTGAGGTTTCTTAAAGCCCACAGTAAGAAGGATTAGTAAAGACTGTGATTCCAGACGCGGGACTTCCAAAGGCTTGAAACGGTTATGCTAGGACGGTAAACGTGATCCTTCTCTAACCTCGGCCTCCTAGACCCGTGTAGCGACGATACAAAATCGATACAAAATCGGAGGACGATTTTGTATCGGCGCTACACGGGTCTGGGAGGCCGAGGCTAATCCTTCTCTGCGACCCCGTTCATCGGACACCACCATCGTTCACCGGACACGACCTCCCCCATGAAAACGCAAAGGCAATTCTGCAACTTCGCACCTGAGATAGGTTTACAGGTAGCTAACACAACAACACTATCACTGTCTCCATTTGCTACTCTCCAAGAGAGATAGCGTACGCTCATTGAGTCGAGGTAACGCCCCTTCGTCGGACAGTCGTTTCTTCTTTGCAGGAGCAGTCTGGGTCGGTCAGTGGATGGTCCGGCCATTTCAATTTTCATGTTTTCATTTTTCAAGTTTCAATTTTTAGTTAAATTTTTAAATTTTTAAGTTTTAATTTTTAATTTTCCTTATTTTTTGTAAAATGCTTTCATCTTTTGATGTTTGATTCTTGTGATCCTTAGATTTATCTTTTAAAGTTTGATTTTAGGCACCTATGTGGGTCAGTGGGTCTTTCGGCCATTTCAAATTTCAAAATTTTAAATTTTTAAATTTAAAATTTTTGAAATTCAATTTCTCAATTTTTTGTATTGAAATTTTAAATTTTTAATTTAACGTTACCAATTTTTATAAATTTGCATTAAATTTTCAAATTTTAATTTTTTGAATAATCAAAATTTAAAATTTTGTTATTTCAAATTTGTAAATTTTTAGGTGCAGTTTATTAGAAATTGCTTTGCCGACGAGAAAGCGGATGTATTTGTATATATATGAACTGATGGCCAGATTTGAACTAACAGAAATTGAACGCTCATTCGTTCTCTCAAATAATTTGAGTACTGTACATCAGAAAAAGAAAATAGAAAGAACGAGTAGCAGTGTACGCGGTAGGGAGTCCAATGGACGGCGTAGGGGTGCATTCCAACGCGTGCTGATACGTTGATTCAATTGAACTAGGCGCGGTTTCTGCTAATCACATCAGCACGTTTTTTGTACCATGTTTCTGCACCTGTACCAGTCTACGGAACTACCTCTCGCGTTATGTTCCAAATGAAGACCCGGATAAGCCGTATCCTTCTCTAATGCCAAGTCCCGTATAACAGGACCTGGCGAAGTCCCTACTTCACGGGTGATGAACAGTCTCAGTAGAGCCTTCCTTCACCAGTTGCTGTCGTTGGTAGTGAAGGAAGTCTAGAGGCGTCGATTTGACAATGTAGGGCGTGTGTCAGACTGCTTGACTTCGTGGAAAGACGGCGAAAGTTGGGGTGATTTGTCGCTGTGGCGACCGTAGCGCCTTCCTTTGTCAATTTTGTCCACGGAAAGGCCCCGGCCAGCAACCCAATGTTGATCACCCTACGGTAGCATATACCTTTGTCGACTGTTTGAAGGAGTTCGAGCTCGACTCTTCTCTTTTAGTGCACAGAATAGGATGAGGAACATGGCGCTTAGCGACCGGAAGTTTGTGGTTTTCAAGTCGTCGTTATTGCCCGGTGATTCATCGTTTTCAAGGTATTCACATTTTTTTGAATTTGGTAGGCATTATAGCATGCCGTCGTGGCGTTGTAAGGTGCTTGGTGGTGATTTCAGGTACTTGTGGGATAATTTATTGAGGCTTGTCAACGCGTTACGGTGTGGGAGCCCAACTTTTAAGCCTCCCCTGCATTTTGTCCAAGGGTCAGAAGACTAGTTAGGGCTCTCTTAGTGCTGTTCAGATGTAAATCTTTTGTTTGCCGCTAGTCTTTTAGAATCCTCGTCCTCTGGTAGTGTATAGAGTACTTAGCAATATCTGCATTTCGCGTTGCATGCCAATTGTTGTAGGCGGGGCATGCACAAGTTAGTGCTAAGGTTTACCAGCTGCATTCTGTGCCATTGTTGCACGTGGGAACGCTGGCAATTGCGAATCGTGTGTACTCCGAGTCGTCTTCAGTGGCTGCTTGGTCTGTTTGACACACTGTAAACACTACAGCGGCGGTTACTGTATTTGTTACTGTATTTATTCAAAGGTTGTGTGTATTGACCTGACCGTCTCTTGTGTTTATATACTGTTTGACGTTGACACTGCTGGTAAGTACTTTGATCAAATGTCAATAACACTGTTGCTTAGAAATGTTCTGTGGCAGGCAGCAGATCCTTCCTGAATTGGCTCATGGTCACAGCACACAATTGAAGCTGCACAAAGGGCAATCACTGTGAAGATTCCTAGGTTGACAGCAGAATTAGTAGGACATGCTTTACTCTGCGTAGATCACTACGGGAGACTACCTGCTGGGGTGTGGTGCCTCCAAAGAATAGAAACTTGTCCATAACTTTCTTACGCAGGGCTGTGGAAGAAAATAGAAAATACTGAACTGTCAGCAAGGCACTGCCACTGTTAACATACAATTAGAATTGTTGCCGTCTTCTACAATTGAGAATATACAGACCTGTTGTCTTGTCTGCTGACTACAAGATTATGTAGTGGTTCTCCCTAGCTCCTAAGGTTATTCTTGCAGCTGTTTGTGGCCTCTTATGGGTCTGCACATTACTCCTTATGGCTCTAAGGTACAATTTGCTTCTTAGTGAGACTTTAATTAAACAAATACGTGCACGACCACAAGATAGGTACCTTCCTCTGTTGCTGCTAAGTGTTCATATCTCCTGGCCACTACTTAACAGTAAAGGACAGCTCTCCCGAAGAGAGATACTGTCCTTGGCATGCCTATAAATTGAACTACTCTTGAACACTTCTGAGTATCCATTGTTCTGTTGAATGCACTTTGTGCTTTCTCCTCTTTGTCACTGGATATGGTTCAAACCCAAGAGCAAGAGGGACAGCTATAGTGCTGAATCATTAGAGGTTAGTCTTGTAGTTCTTAAATAGCACCATTTCTTTCCAATCCTACTGAGCTACTCACACACAAAAAGTGTAGCTAAAATTTTGTACTTCTGTAGTTAACCCTGTCAATAACATATCACCCACTGTATGTAAGGTCTCCTTAAGTTCTAAATATAAAACAGCAGTCAAATCATCTGTAAATCGTGTCTTTCTAGCGATTTCAGTGGCATCCGGAAATACCCCGCCCCCTCTAAACAATAGGCCGCCGCTATCTGCTTTCTGTCTCCACAACGCATCCACAATGGTAGAGCAGTCGAAGAAGAACACACTGGTATAAGTTTCTAGTCAGCACGCGCCGCAGTTACCGAGTAATGTACGGGGAAGTCCAAGTCATCCGAAATTACCCCGGATTACCCTAGTATCATGATTTACTTCTTCCAGAGCTCCCTTCTTCCAATCTTGATGTCTTTTTGTCCTGGTTAAACCAGGTTTGTTGTTGTGGACAGCGTGAGCTACGTCTGAGACACCCTACAGGTTCTTCCCGTTAGCGGTGTACATTTGGCCAACATCCCGCCCCCTGAATGGGACCTCGTTGTCGAATCTTGCTGGAGCAACCACTTGACGCACATGGTCGTGTTCATGACGGTTCGGGACTTGGAGAAACAACGTGTCGTGTGTTCGGGCGGCCGTGCCAAATATACGTGAACTTTTGAAAGATAAAAGAATGCCATGTTCCGTAGACTGTACGTACCTTCTTGACACTCGAAAATATCTTGTAATAAAGCTCTCCGTCTCTAACTGTAATTTTTTCGGCTTTCCTCCTGATTTTTCTCTTCTGATTGCACGGTAAGCCGTGAAGAGTAGGTCCCCTCGGATCATATAAAGAATGCGCATCACCGCTCTAAAACGCGCCAAATAGGTGGTGCAAAGCGTGCTCAGCCACGTGTTGATTCTACTAATATAAAATACCCGTATACTCTGTTTATCAGTCTGTCCCACCATTAACGTTGCAGGTGGCACAATAAATGCAGGTTGCTTACATAAACCAACAGAACAGGAGTGGCTACGGCTAATTTGCAGAGAGTACTGTAGCCATCTGTTCTTGCGTACGCTAGTTACCTGCCTTGTTCGCGGGAAAATTATGGCGGCTGCTGATATTTACGCAAGAGTGCATGGAGTTTGCTTTGGTCCTGATCCACAGCGTGATGTCATCGATTTCATGCAGCGTCGAGGACTTATTTCAAGGCAAGAACAATGCAACAACTGTCATGGTGTGGCCATGGCAATAAAATCGTTTAAAAGATGCAAGGACGGTTATATTTGGAGATGTCCTGAAAAAAACTGCAGAATGCAACGGTAATTTTTAAGTTTGCAAGATGTGGTACCCTAAAAACATTATATTACTATAAACAGAAATTCTTATTATAGTTCAGTTCGATGTGATTCATTTTTTCAACAATCAAATGTTCCTTTGACAACTTGGTTACTTGTAATCTACCACTGGTGTTTTGAGACACCTGTGTCTCAAATGAAGGATCTTTGTAAAGTATCTCTAGTCACTGGCATCCAGATGTACCAGTACCTAAGAGATGTGTGCTCGTGGAAACCCCAACAAAATGTTATTAGACTTGGTGGCATTGGTCCAGTTCAGTCCAACGTTGTTGAAATAGACGAATCCTGTTTTTCCCACAAACCGAAGGTAATTGCATTGAACATTACACTGTTGACTGTTAAGAGTTATCCTGTGAAATTATACAGCATCACAGAGGAAGAGCACCACGTGACCCAGTGTGGGTTTTTGGAATTGTTGATGTAACACAGCAGCCAGCACTGGGTTACATGGAAATAGTTCCAAGAAGAGATGCTGCGACACTTTTACGGATCGTAGCACAACACGTACTGCCTGGCACAATAGTACATTCTGACGAATGGAGAGCGTACAATCGGATTAACACACTCCCCCTGGTGGCAGCTCACAGGACAGTTAACCACTCTTTAAATTTTGTGGACCCTGGCACTGGAGTACACACTCAACATATTGAATCATATTGGAATCGAGAGAAAACAAAACTGAAAAAATGAAAGGGTGCCATCGCCATATGCTGCCGTCATATTTGGATCAATTCATGTGGCGGGAGCGTCATGGCGTAACTCACGCGGCAGCCTTTGCCGCCATCACGTTGGATATCAGCCAGTGGTATCCAGTACCCTAGCTAGGTGTCTCTCAACTTCTTCTAGCGTTGCAGTTTAACCTAAACAGTTGTGTTGTAATAGTAAGTTCAACTTGTCTTATAACAGTAGTAGGTAATTACGCAAAAAGCTGACAAGAAAACCTTGTTCTCTTTTTTTGCAAATGTGTAGTTACCCGGATGGGATTAATATTAATTGATAGAGGGTTGGGTTGCAGCTTCGTTGTTGTTGAAAGAAAGCCTAGACGCTGCATGAAATCGATGACATCACAGTGTGGATCGGGACCAAAGCAGACTTCAGGCACTCTTACGTAAATATCAGCAGCCGACATAATTTTCCCGCGAACAAGGCAGGTAACTAGCGTACGCAAGAACGGAAGTCTACTCTCTGCAAATTAGCCGTAGCCACTCCTGTTCTGTTGGTTTATGTAAGCAACCTGCATTTATTGCGCCACCTGCAACGTTAATGGTGGGACAAAACCTAAATCGTGACTGATAAAGAGAGTATACGGGTATTTTATATTAATAGAATCAACACATGGCTGAGCACGCTTTGCACCACCTATTTGGCGCGTTTTAGAGCGGTGGTGCGCATTCTTTATATGATCCGTCCCCTCCACCAGATACTTATAGACATCGTCTATTAAAAGGCCGCTATCGCTTTCCATACAGTAACGGTGAGCACAACGCTGTTGTGCGTACTGTACTCCCACAAATTCAAATCACGCGCATGCGCGAAAATTTACCTGCAGACTAATTTTGGCACTGCTGGACCAGATTTGGCTGCTAAAACTGATCCGGCCGGACCAGAATTTTTCGTCACAGGCGTTACCTCGACTCAATGAGCGTGCGCTATCTCTACTGGAGAGTAGCAAATGGAGACAGTGATAGTGTTGTTGTGTTAGCTAGTCACCTATAAACCTATCTCAGTTACGAAGTTGCAGAATTGCCTTTGCGTTTTCATGGGGGAGGTCGTGTCGGGTGAATGATGGTGGTGTCCGATGAACGGGGTCGCAGAGAAGGATCATGTTTACCGTCCTAGCATAACCGTTTCAAGCCTTTGGATGTCCCGCGTCTGGAATCACAGTCTTTACTAATCCTTCTTACTGTGGGCTGTAACAAAGCTCAGTCTTACTTCGTTTACTTCTTGCACGGCTGTCCGATGATTGATGGTGTCCGATAACAGGGGCGTCGCTCTATCCCGTATGTGATAATCTTTGGCTTTGAGTACTGGGCCAGGTTCTATTCCAACTGCCTTTGCATATTAAATTATACACGCACAGAGGAAAGAGCAATGCAAGGACACTAAAAATTAAGATCTACATTCGTGCAACGTGCGCTAGGATACCATGGTTCCGTATCTACCCGGTAGACTTAGCCTAGAGACCACTTGAGCTTGAGTATACTACCTCTGAATCATGTCTAACGAAAGCTGTTACATACATTAGACATGCCTAGAAAAGACGTACAGGCCCTAGTGAAGACATGTACACCCTAGGTATATGGTATATGTTGCGCGCTTTTGCGCTCCTAAAAACTTACCAAACTAGAATTTTTAAAACTTTTTCTCTGAAAAAATAAAAAGATGTAGGGATTGCATAAAAAGTAACAGAAACAAGATCTATAGATAATATGAACCAAAGCCAGACATCATTAGCTAGTGAATCCTTCCAACCCCCGCTTTCCCTACATTATATATACATTTTGGGGGTTGGAAGGATTCCCTAATGATGTCTGGCATTAGTGAATCCTTCCAACCAACCCCCCCCCCTTTCCCTACATTATCACAGGGTACGGTAGTACCCTGTATGTAGGGATTGATCAGGTTGTGTGGGCGTGGTCATATTTTAGACCTTCAGAAATCACCTTAAAATGTGGTTAAATATCTTGAAAACGACGGATAGAAAACCTTACAAGTTCAACTACGCTTGACTACTTCTGAATTGATCTCAGCTTGTCTTCAGAAGGAGAAAATCGCTCATCAATTTCGGAGGTTTCGCTGGATTTTGTCTTCTTTCTTCTTCTTCTTCTTCTTCGTCACGCATAACTCCTTGACTACAGCATATCTAAAGCTAAAACTTTGGGAAACGACGTAGAATAAGCCGACCTGTATTCTTTTGATGATAGAAAAAAGAAACATCTAAGAAAAAAGATTTCTAGAATGGATTTGAACCTGCTACCCTACTTACGTTCAACCGCAATTGTTGTAAGCAATTGTTATCAAACAATAGCCAGGCAGCCAATCACAAGCTCTTGCTACGTTGCTTGAAGCAGTTTAGGGTACTGTACACGTGTACAACAAGGCGACAAGAATTCTTGACACGTTTCGTGGTTGACAAACCTGAAAGCCTACAGCTAGGCAAAGAATCGCGCTCTTGAATCGCACGAGCAAACGCAAGAAGTGCTCGTAGTTAATTAATTAGAAGTGACGGTGAACGTCATCGCAATCGCAGACACGATATACCTCTACTTGCCGTAGTTGGAACACCAACGCCTTCAAGCATTTGAATTATGACAAAAGCAAATTAATTCGACTCGCTTCCATCACAAAATGTCGACTTTGCAACGCTCGGAATGTGACGTCTGTTACGAGCCTAGAGGTGTGGCCTACGATAATATTTTTGCAGTTGTCTAGTGCTACCGTATTATATTTAAGAGCAAGCTCCCGCAAATCGAAGACCTCGTACTGTGTACAAGCCGGTCGCGTGTAGAAGCTTTTACGTTCGGTCACGTGCACGTGCGCAAATGTGGCGTGTGCGTGTAGCGTTCAATGACACCTAGACAGCAATGATGACGAAGAAAAAGGTGACGCTGTTGAAACTAGCATCTCGATTCTCATAGTAGTGACAAGTCTATCTAACCGAATCTTGCGTTTCAATTAAGTGGTCTGGATAACAAACTCATCAACATTCTGTAACGTGATGCATGACCATCAATGGAAATGCGAGCTTGCTTTGTTGCCCACACCAAGAACTTTAGTTGTTTAAACACTAATACTCATATCCCACCGGACACAAATTTTAAAAATTATGCAAGAATGCATCTAGAAATTGTTGTAGACAACCAGGAGAGCTAACAGCTAATCATCTGCATAAACTCCTTCTTCAATCTACCCCCCCCCCACACACACACACACACACAACTACATGCACATATGCTCGTAGCTCTGAAGCAAGTAGAACACAGCTTCATACTTACTAGTGGTACTATTGCAACTAAATGTAACGTCTGATTCAAACCACCTATACACAAACATTGCATAGCTCTTAGCATATTTGCAAGTACACTGTAAACCTAAGATCCACATGCTCGAGATATGAGACTATACATGTAGACCAAGTATGGTTTAGAAAATGTGTATTTTTGTTAGGCTATAAAATCTTTGTTTAATTAATGGAGTAGGCTGTGATTTCGCACTCCCAAAAACTTACCAAACTAGAATTTTAAAACTTTTTCCCTGAAAGAAGAAATAGATGTAGGGATTGTATAAAAAGTAATAGAAACAAGATCTATAGATAATATGAACCAAAGCCAGACATCAGCAGCGAATCCTTCCAACCACATTCCCTACATTTTACTTTTATTGGGTTGGAAGGATTCACTAATAATGTCTGGCTTTGGTTCATATTATCTATAGATCTTGTTTCTATTACTTTTTATACAATCCCTACATCTATTTGTTTTTTTAGGGAAAAAGTTTTTAAAATTCTAGTACATTTTGGGGGTTGGAAGGATTCACCAATGATGTCTGGCTTTGGTTCATATTATCTATATACAGTGGCGGATTCAGAAATTGAGAAAGGAGGGGTCTATAAAACAAAATTTTAACCACGCCTACTTCGCCTACTTTTGTTAGGATTCAGTCACTTTAATAATTAAGAACTTTGGAGCTGTCTCCCTTGGGCGTAAAAAACCAATTCCAAATAATTCCCTAGCAGAAACAAGAACTAGCTGCACCAGCTGGTAGCAGCAAGCTAGCTATCTCAATCTAAGGCTATTTATATATGCTGAGGGAATATAACGCCCGGACACCGGACATTGTCCGGTCAAAACAAGTCCATGTCCGGTCAAAACAAGTCCATGTCCGGCCATATATTGTGTTGTCCGGACATTGGCTACTAGAACGGTCACATCCAAATGGCATGATTCGGACACTCATAAGTCAGACTATGTGCACTATCAGAGAGTATGTTTTCTTGGGGTACATATCTACTATCCCAGTAAGCCTGAACTGGGAAGCGAGTAATGAGGTAGAGGTCACACCAGGTGTGCTTATTAGAGCATGTTACACCAATTATCTTAAGTGGTTCCAGTTGATGATCCCTTGATCTCACTAGATAATTGGATAATAACCATTTGTACTTGGCTAATATGTCCTTGATATGAAAAAAGTGTTATCTTTTGGTTTCCTTTGTAGGAAGGGCTTAAATAATTTAGTAAACAGATGCCAGATCTTGTGGTTTCTAACCATTCCAGATCATCAGGGAAGGTCCAAAAAAACAGCAGAGATATTACAGATTTTCAAAGTTCACACTCATGGGGTCATAGACAGTATATATGCTTTTGTGTGAAGTGGTGAGACGGGTTACTGAGACACCAGTTGCCGTAAAATACAAATTTTCACCTAGAATGCGTGTAGCACAGCACCAAATATGAGGACATGAATTGGTAGAAACATCGTCCCCAAGACGGTAATCAAACACCCTGATTTGTGAATGTTTTCTTTCTTGTCATTGTCAAATAGCAGTGACTGCTGTTTCTTTGAAAATTCCAGTCCTTCTGGAAAGATCCTAAACGGTTTCTTTCAAAGAGCCTTTTGGCAGACTATTCTGTCAGCACACTAAGTAACTGCAGAAAAGGTGAATACCGATTTATTATGCCTTGATAATAAAAAAAAGGAGTGACTAGGTTGGTGTGACACCAAAACTGCTTTGTCATATAATTGCCTTTCTTGACAGCCAAACATGGCAAAGAAAAACCTAATGTTCAAACTTCTGAGCAAGATAGTGAAGACAAAAACGTTGATGATAATGCAGAGGTTAGAGAAGCTGTAAAAACGCTTGCTGTTCATTTTGCCAAACCATTAGAAAGCAAAGGGGTTAATATTCTTGCTCTTCATGTTGAGGAGGTAGTCCATTATGCTAGAAAATATCTGCACATCAGCAAGGTGTGCTATGAGTCTGTGTGGTACATAGTTCACACCTGTCCAGACATAGTATTAGTCTCCCCTTAACTACCACACATGTTGAAAGGATGTTTTCATCGCTGAAACTGATCAAGAAAGACCGGCACACCAGCATGAGCAACACCACCTTGTCTGACCTTATGGAAGTATACCATGAAGGACCATCACTTCAAGACTTTCACGCTGACGCCGCTACTCGGCTGTGGTGGGAACAATGCAAGACCAACTGCTGTCCTAATCAAGGTTTCAGAAAGCAATACTGAGCAAGGAAAACTGGAGAGTTGACCCAAGACGATAGCACTAGCAGCTTTAGTTTAGATGACTGGGACATGTGGCATAATCCTCTAGGACCGCGTCTACAAATAGTTTTCCAGAAGGTCTGACTGAATACAATTTTGCACATTGTTGTGCTAGGTTTCCCTGTTAATGTTCTGCTATTGTCTCATTATAGTGCACTTTCAAGTTTGTCTTTTGAGGTTCCATAATTTTTTCACTTTATTGTAACGCAATAAAAGATTGCTTTGCAGGTATGTTGCCTCAAAGTTGTTCTGGTTATTGTCATGCTTTGTATATATGTCAAATAATAGAAATAAAGTGTTGTTTGCGGGGTCAAAATTTGTTAGAATGGGCGTGGTCTAAATGGGCGTGGTCTAAATGGGCGTGGCTTTGGCAAACCTGTTTGTCTGGACAAAAAATTTCCTATATTCCGCTCTGTATATGCCATACATATAATACTATATACATTAATTAAGACATAATGTTTAGTACAATGTACACAGTGGAATTAAATGATTTTACATGTTAACAACGTGAAATTATTGATCAGCTAGAACAAAAGCAATCTTCATTCTCCCAGGATGTAATGATGCAAATAAGTTCACAAGTAGATTTAGTGCTTCTGGAGATTTCCGAATTCTTTCACATCGATCACTGTCTATTTTCATGATTGCCAATCCATTTAATCGATCGTCTGTCATTGTAGATCTTCTGCAGGTTTTAATCAGTTTGAGTTGACTAAAGCTTCTCTCACACTCGCAAGTGGTGACTGGAAGCGTTAAAGTCAACTTCAACAAAACGAATATGTTAGGAAACTGAATCTCATCACATGATTTGAGTGCATCAACAAGCTTTGTTGGAACTTCATCTGAACACTTCCATTTCCGGACCCACATTCGATACTCAATGGAAAGCATGTTGTGATGAGGCAAGTCGTCTTTGAAATAATCAGCAGCTTGACTGAGTGTTTCTGGAAAGTCATCATGAGATTCAGAAGCAACCTTACTTGGAACCAAATGAAGCAAGCCGTGAACCAAGTACTGGTTTCCAGAAAATCTGTTGTCAAGCTCCCTTATGGCATGAGATAGGAACTCACTGTACATGGTTACACCATAATACTGCTCTGCACTGCATGTTTCAATGTTGCTTCAATGAGACTGTCGCCTTGCAATGCGCGGTTTGGTCAACTCAAAATCTTCACCATGGAGATCTTGTCCTAACTTAAGACTTTCGGCAAAGATTTTATTGAATTCTTGGACACAGTCCTCTCTCATTTTCTGTAGGATTAAACGTACTGACTGAACCTGCTTGTAGGCATACATGACATCAGATGTTTGCATTTGAAGCTTGCCTGTGAGGCCTTTGAGACATTGCAAAATTTCAAGGAGAATCTTGAAGCAAACTAAGAAAGAAGGCGACTGAAGCTGATACAGATAGCCATTCGCCTTTGTGATTATATTGCCATCCCAGCCCCAATCAGTACCAAAGTCTGTGTTGTCCTGGAGAAACCATAGCTTGCAGAGATGTGTGAAGTGCTGGTAACAACTCAAGAAAGACTGTGTACGAATCAATACGTTGAACCCTCCTTGTTCTACAGGCGTCTTTGAGCTTTCGGGCCTTGGCTTTTGGAAGGAATTTATCCATTGTCTTATCAAACAGTCGTTGCCTTTTGGGAGAGAATGCAAAGAACCTTGCAATTTCTCCGATGTATGCCTCAACATTCATGAATCCTTGGATCTTACATGCAGACACTACAGCAAGATTTAATCGATGAGCAGCACAGTGGAAATAGGCAGCCTTTGGAGCTTGCTGTTGAATAACAGCACTACATCCTGATCTTGCTCCAGACATGTTACTGGCTCCATCGTAGCACTGCCCTCGCATATCACTTGGTGACAATCCAACTGTCTGTATCCAGTTTAAAATTGCTGCAGCAATATTCTTTCCTGTGATCCTTTCTACTGAGACAAAGGCAATGAATACTTCCTTCACAGTACCATAATAAACGTAGCGAAGGCAAATTGAGAGCTGCTCTTTGTTTGAAATATCAGTGACTTCATCAACAATGACAGTGTAGTATTTGCTCTTCTTTACCTCTGCTATGATTTCGTTGCAGATGTACTTTCCAACCACTTCAATCAATTCGTTTTGAATCGTTTTGGATGTGTATCTAGCATTTCTTGGAGAGTTCTTGAGATGTTCAGAGAGAATATTGTCAGTTTCAGCCCTAAAGCATACAAGCTCAATGAAATTCCCTGGGTTTGAGTGTTCATACTCAGTATCCTCCCAGTTGAAACAATCATCATGATGACCACGAAACGCTATGCCTTGTTTTCCACACAGCAAAACTATTTTTAACAGAGACGAAATCACTTTCTTGTTAGCCTCCATCCGCTTCCGAGCCTCGGATACAAGCACTGTGTCAATAGCTTGTGATGGGTTACTATAACAATCCAAGAATGCACTCATCTTTGCCAGAGAAGCAAGATGGTAATCAAGCTTGCCATGAGCTAGCGTCCTGTCAGATAGTTTTTGCCATGTTCTAAAAGGTGCAGTCACGAACTGACCTGTAGAATGTCCACCAAGTAACTCTGGAGCAAAAAATGCACAGGCTCGGCAGAATGCCCCATCCTCTGCATGACTGTAATAGAGCCAAGGATATTTCTTAAACTAGCTTGGTGTAAAGTGGCGATATTGTTTAGAAACAGCACAGTACGTCTTTGGGTAATAGGAAGGATCAAGATTTGGCTCAGATGTAAGCAATTGGTATTTACGTGTCGGATCCAAGTCACGTAACTTCTGGTTTGCTTTCAACAGTGCTCCAGTATCACCAGGAGGGAAAGCAGTGCTCGACTCAACTTGGGACAGAGTGGTGGCACTGGGTGACATTCGACTTGGACCTGTAAACATTAAAATTAAGCGGTGTTGTGATAGCTTGTATTCTATTTGCAGCTACATGTATGTAACTTACTATTTGAATTTAAGATTAATACTATTTATAATCTACTTACCAGAAGCATCTGGGGCCCACACAAGGGTCTTCTGTTACACAGTTTTGTGATGGCGAACCTATATTTGCACTTGAGTGTGACTCTCCCTCAGACTCTGTAGTAAAGGGAATAGTCAGTAAATGGTAATCCATTGAATTTTGTCAAACGCTATTATATATAGTATAAATGCAAATTTGTCATCTGCATTTACCTTCTCTGCTCCTTTTGGAGAAGAATAAAGTGATAGGTGTAGCAGCATGTCTCTTCATTTTGAAGTATTTGTTGACGACTTCACGGAATCAGTAGATGCGTGGGATTGTAGAATGAAGTTCTCTGAGCATGAGCAGATCTTATGGCCTCGATCTACCGTCCTTTTTGCGCGCTTACAACAAGCCTACAGTAACACGATCTCGGCAACCCGGCGAAAGGACTGGACCTTGGACCTGGTAGTTTCGAAACTTAGCTAGCTGTCTTTAATTAAATATACTGTTGAGTAACTCAGTTCATACAGTAACACAGTACCAAAGAACAGGTATTTTTGTATTAGAATGAAAAATCGAATCTGAAAACAGTAATGCTCAGCTCAAAGGGGGGTCTATAGACCCCATAGACCCAGCCTGAATCCGTCACTGGTGTGCACAGGGTACAAGAATATAATTGATTGTTAGTTTCATGCGGCATTTTGGATGGTGCCGACAAGCTCGTATATCTGCAGTACACATTAGAACACTACACAGTTCGGTAAGGTTTGAACTTAGTGCTTGTCGGCTGCTCTCACGCTACCTGCAGTATACCTTTTGCGATTGTATATATATATATATATATATATATATATATATATATATATATATATATATATACCTATATATTTACTACCCACACTTGATACTAGTAAAATTACTGTAAGAAGCGCTTTGTAAATTTCTGTTTATTTCTTCAAGGCTCATTTTGATAGCTCTCAATTTGAGCAACACAGGAAAGATGGAAAGAAAAAACTGAAATGGAATGCAGTACCAACAATATTTCCCCACCGGAAAGTTGGCTCCAAGAATAGCAGAAAGTCTCGAAACAGCACAAAGGAAGAAGACTCTCTGAATGCTGGTGTCCAAGTAACAACAGATGTGCAAGATCACAGCTATGCTGCTGATGCTATGCAAGAAGACCATCTGTCACCTGATGAGGGTAATGGTCTGTATTGAGATGTGTCATCTTGTTTAAAATAATCATGAATGCATGTTAGTTTGTGCATGCTCGTTCTAATCACATATTTCATTGACATGCTGTACTTCTGCTAACATAATGAAGAAGCACTACAGTGCAAACCCTCCGCATGCCATAGCTATGCAGCTTGATTCGCGTCCACCATATTAAACGTACGGGACATTTATTTGGTCACGTCACGTGTTATGTCGTTGCGTCGCAGGTCATATGGTCATAGATACAGTCGTGCGAATTTTTTTTTGGGGCCCCGTTGGGTGTGGCTTTGGCTGTTCCCGTATGCACTTCCTCGCGGTTTTCAGTGGTCTGGTAGTACGAGGCTCGGCAGTCAATGGACATCTTGCAACCGCGATTTTGACATAAACGAAGTGCTGTCTTTTTGCGCACCTTTCGAGCAGTAACCTGCGCCGTTTATTGAAAGGGGACCTCAGTTTTTGTCGTCTGCTGAACGTGGTTTTCTCGGCACAAATCAACTTCAATAAATTAGGCGACAGGTAAAGTCATTTATAATTACTATTCTTCGCAGTTAAGCAAATTTCATTTTTCATAAAATCTTTTTTTGGGTGCGATTTATGCGTCAATATTGACACTGTTGCATTCACTGCATACATCAAATCATGTACTATTTATTGCAAATTTATTTCCTGTGTGCAATTAATTATATAATATGCAGAAAAGTGCAAAGTGCTCAGGTAATTTAATTCTATTTCACAACTACTAAGTTACTAAAAAGATTTATTAACAGATAAACACTCTAATAGGGTAGTATACAATTAAAATAACAGCATAGGATATGTGTGTGTACACAATATTTACTAAGCATTACCTAGTTGGATAAACACGTACACAAAATATTGTACTCTAATAATCATTACTAAACGGATCATTTAATGTGAACAACATACTAATTACTAATGCATAGAATATGATGATGATGACGACGACATATTGATAACACTGCTGGTTGTCACACAGCTAGCAATTATTGGGGTAATCTATATTTAGAGCTAACATTGGTTTAAATTAAATTATGTTAATTAAGTTAAGTTAAGTTAATGACTTAGTTAAGTTGATGGTATCAGTCATTGTGTTGTGACACTTAAAGGTGTATACATTGGATATGCATTTTGGCAACGGGCATTATATTTCAAACTAGGCATTGGTTGTTATACAGTATATTATACAGTATATTATACAGTATATATACAGTATATATACAGTATATTATACAGTATATTATACAGTATATTATACAGTATATATACAGTATATTATACAGTATATTATACACTATATTATACACTATATTATACAGTATATATACAGTATATATACAGTATATTATACAGTATATTATACAATATATTAGACAGTATATTATACAGTATATTATACACTATATTATACACTATATTATACAGTATATTATACAGTATATTATACAGTATATTATACAGTATATATACAGTATATTATACAGTATATTATACAGTATATTATACACTATATTATACAGTATATTATACACTATATTATACAGTATATTATACAGTATATTATACAGTATATATATATATATATATATATATATATATATATATATATATATATATATATATATATATATATATATATATATATACAGTATATTATGCAGTATATTATGCAGTATATTATACAGTATATTATACAGTATATATACAGTATATTATACAGTATATTATACAGTATATTATACAATATATTAGACAGTATATTATACAGTATATTATACAGTATATATACAGTATATTATACAGTATATTATACAGTATATATACAGTATATATACAGTATATTATGCAGTATATTATACAGTATATATACACTATATTATACAGTATATATACAGTATATTATACAGTATATTATACACTATATTATACACTATATTATACAGTATATTATGCAGTATATTATACAGTATATTATACAGTATATATACAGTATATATACAGTATATATACAGTATATTATACAGTATATATACAGTATATTATACAGTATATTATACAGTATATTATACAGTATATTATACACTATATTATACAGTATATTATACACTATATTATACAGTATATTATACAGTATATATATACAGTATATTATACACTATATTATACAGTATATATACAGTATATATACAGTATATTATACAGTATATATACAGTATATTATACAGTATATTATACACTATATTATACAGTATATTATGCAGTATATTATACAGTATATTATACAGTATATATACAGTATATTATACAGTATATTATACAGTATATATATACAGTATATTATACAGTATATTATACAGTATATATACAGTATATTATACAGTATATTATACAGTATATATACAGTATGTATACAGTATATTATGCAGTATATTATACAGTATATATACACTATATTATACAGTATATATACAGTATATTATACACTATATTATACACTATATTATACAGTATATTATGCAGTATATTATACAGTATATTATACAGTATATATACAGTATATATACAGTATATATACAGTATATTATACAGTATATATACAGTATATTATACAGTATATTATACAGTATATTATACACTATATTATACACTATATTATACACTATATTATACAGTATATTATACAGTATATTATACAGTATATATATATATATATACAGTATATTATACACTATATTATACAGTATATATACAGTATATATACAGTATATTATACAGTATATTATACAGTATATTATGCAGTATATATACAGTATATATACGGTATATACACAGTATATTATACAGTATATATACAGTATATTATACAGTATATATACAGTATATTATACAGTATATTATACAGTATATTATACAGTATATTATACAGTATATATATACAGTATATTATACACTATATTATACAGTATATATACAGTATATTATACAGTATATTATACAGTATATATACAGTATGTATACAGTATATTATACAGTATATATACACTATATTATACAGTATATATACAGTATATTATACAGTATATTATACACTATATTATACACTATATTATACAGTATATTATGCAGTATATTATACAGTATATTATACAGTATATATACAGTATATATACAGTATATATACAGTATATTATACAGTATATATACAGTATATTATACAGTATATTATACAGTATATTATACAGTATATTATACACTATATTATACAGTATATTATACACTATATTATACAGTATATTATACAGTATATATATACAGTATATTATACACTATATTATACAGTATATATACAGTATATATACAGTATATGATACAGTATATATACAGTATATTATACAGTATATTATACACTATATTATACAGTATATCATGCAGTATATTATGCAGTATATTATACAGTATATTATACAGTATATATACAGTATATTTATACAGTATATATATACAGTATATTATACACTATATTATACAGTATATATACAGTATATTATACAGTATATTGTACAGTATATATACAGTATGTATACAGTATATTATGCAGTATATTATACAGTATATATACACTATATTATACAGTATATATACAGTATATTATACACTATATTATACACTATATTATACAGTATATTATGCAGTATATTATACAGTATATTATACAGTATATATACAGTATATAAACAGTATATATACAGTATATTATACAGTATATATACAGTATATTATACAGTATATTATACAGTATATTATACAGTATATTATACATTATATTATACAGTATATTATACACTATATTATACAGTATATTATACAGTATATTATACAGTATATATATATACAGTATATTATACACTATATTATACAGTATATATACAGTATATATACAGTATATTATACAGTATATTATACAGTATATTATGCAGTATATATACAGTATATATACGGTATATACACAGTATATTATACAGTATATATACAGTATATTATACAGTATATATACAGTATATTATACAGTATATTATACAGTATATATACAGTGTATTATACAGTATATATAGAGTGTATTATACAGTATATATACAGTATATTATACAGTATATTATACACTATATTATACACTATATTATACAGTATATTATGCAGTATATTTACAGTATATTATGCAGTATATATACAGTATATATACAGTATATTATACAGTATATTATACAGTATATTATACACTATATTATACAGTATATTATACACTATATTATACAGTATATTATACAGTATATTATACAGTATATATATATACAGTATATTATACACTATATTATACAGTATATATACAGTATATATACAGTATATTATACAGTATATTATACAGTATATTATGCAGTATATATACAGTATATATACGGTATATACACAGTATATTATACAGTATATATACAGTGTATTATACAGTATACATACAGTATATTATACAGTATATATACAGTATATTATACAGTATATTATACAGTATATATACAGTGTATTATACAGTATATATACAGTATATTATACAGTATATATACAGTATATTATACACTATATTATACAGTATATTATACACTATATTATACAGTATATTATACAGTATATTATACAGTATATATATATATACAGTATATTATACACTATATTATACAGTATATTATGCAGTATATATACAGTATATATACGGTATATACACAGTATATTATACAGTATATATACAGTATATTATACAGTATATATACAGTATATTATACAGTATATTATACAGTATATATACAGTGTATTATACAGTATATATAGAGTGTATTATACAGTATATATACAGTATATTATACAGTATATTATACACTATATTATACACTATATTATACAGTATATTATGCAGTATATTTACAGTATATTATACAGTATATATACAGTATATATACAGTATATATACAGTATATTATACAGTATATATACAGTATATTATACAGTATATTATACAGTATATTATACACTATATTATACAGTATATTATACACTATATTATACAGTATATTATACAGTATATTATACAGTATATATATATACAGTATATTATACACTATATTATACAGTATATTATACAGTATATATACAGTATATTATACAGTATATTATACAGTATATTATGCAGTATATATACAGTATATATACGGTATATACACAGTATATTATACAGTATATATACAGTGTATTATACAGTATACATACAGTATATTATACAGTATATATACAGTATATTATACAGTATATTATACAGTATATATACAGTGTATTATACAGTATATATACAGTATATTATACAGTATATATACAGTATATTATACAGTATATTATACAGTATATATACAGTATATATACAGTATATTATACAGTATATTATACAGTATATATACAGTATATTATACAGTGTATATACAGTATATTATACAGTATATATACAGTATATTATACAGTATATTATACAGTATATTATACAGTATATTATGCAGTATATTATACAGTATATTATACAGTATATTATACAGTATATTATACAGTATATTATACAGTATATTATATAGTGTATATATACAGTATATTATACAGTATATTATACAGTATATTATACAGTATATATACAGTATATTATACAGTATATATACAGTATATTATACAGTATATATACAGTATATTATACACTATATTGTGTGTGTATGTGTGTGTGTGTGTGTGTGTGTGTGTGTGTGTGTGTGTGTGTGTGTGTGTGTGTGTGTGTGTGTGTGTGTGTGTGTGTGTGTGTGTGTGTGTGTGTGTGTGTGTGTGTAATGGTGTAAGGAAGTTGAAATAGAGTATTTGTACAGGGGAGAAGTCTAACAGAAGGCCTATCAGACAGGTGTCAACTGGTTCTTCTAAAGGCAGGAAAATCTTAGAGACTTGGCCAACGTCAGGGGTAACGGCATATTTAATACTTAATTAAATGTTACATGGAACTTAAATGCTGTTAGAATGGCTTTCATTGGCAGCTTAATTGTTTTTGTACAGTCTGAATTGCCTTTAGAATTCTCATGATATATGTTTGCAGCCAATGACTAGGAACCTTATATTTGCTTACTTTTACAGACAGTTGTATAGCCATTAGTCAAAGTGAAATTTGTTATGTTAATTAATTAATGGTGTACTCTACCTTGGACTTTGAACAATTTCTAAATGTGTTATTAAAAGAACCTATTTTTACATGTTGTTCTTACATGTTCAATTTCCTTACATGCTTTGCTGACGGAGAATTAGGCAAAGTATTCCTTGTACAATGCTTTTCTAAGACAAATAGTCTGCACAGTCGTTTCGACTAAAACTAATTTACTTACTTTTGCAAGAGCACAAACAAGAAAGAAATCGTGCAATAAGGCAAACATTAGTAAAGTTTGTGAGTCACTGCTTTACTCAAATCAAAAATGCACAACTACCTGATGTAAACAAACTGAAGTTAGAACAAGTAACTGTATAATCAATCTAGACAAGAATCAAACAAGAGGAGGCAAACAATTATTGTGCGCTAGAGCACCACACTTTGCTTGATACCGGCCATTTTAGCAAGCGTTCTGTCTCCTATTATCAATACTTGTTTGAAGACTGTGAACTGTTTTTGACCGGAGCTTTCTTTTTGCTAGAGTGTGACGACATAAGTTTTTCATGTTGGTATTGTTTGATTTTCTCTGCATTAATGATGGACGACCAGCCTTAAGAGGTTTTCCTCCACACTTTTTAATGGCTCGTCTGCTGACAGCTGTTGGTTGTACTGTAATGGTGCGTTTGTTGCTTCTGATCTTACGTCCGTGTCCCTTTCCAAACTTGTGCGGAGCAGATATTAACAATGGCTTTGTGTAAGATTTCTCTTTGCCATCAGCACCTCTAATTTTTTTGTACTGGCTGCAAAATTCTCGTATAGCTGTTGTAAATACAGTGTCTCTACTTGCCAATCCTTTCTTAATGTCTGTCATGACGTATGTCAAATCTGTTAGAGTGTCTTCAAAATTGCTAGAGGTGGTGTGGCTCTGATGCTGTTGTGGGTCTTCACTTGCATGATCAGATTCTGGTGATGCAGGTTCATAGTCAATAGTTGTTTCTTGGTCTTCAATTTCTGTGTGTTGAGAGCTTGGAAATGTTTCAGTTCTTTTACTCCACTCTGGTTGCATCCCTAGATCTTTCACATAGGTGTCTTCTTCTTTCTGGTGCAGATGGCTGTAGAATGCAACTGGTAGTGCTGCCTCTCCGATTGCTATTTTGGCATACAGCTGGCGGCCACATACTGATGATGTTGGTATTTTATTTAAAGAGTGACGTTTGTATTTTAATGAAGCTGCCAGCTGATGTCCACATGGCTGACCGTTTCTTCCTCTTGGACAGGTACAAGTTCCTACCGTCAAATCCACTTTCCATGTTTGTTGATTGTCTGTCCTACTTTGAACATGAAATACGTCATCTGAGTCAGTGGCTTGGATGGTATGAGATGAAACTGTATCTGCTGTACTACCTGAAATGGTAAATCGAAGAGCAACGAAGTTATCAAGACGATTGTTAGCCAGAGAAAGCAAACGCTGTTTGTAGTAGAGATCCATTGTTGTTGTAACAAATTGGAACATCTGGATACTGTTGTAGGCCTTCAGTCGATCAAATACTATATCTTTAGTAATGCGAATTGCTGCCTCAGAGTAGTTATTTGTGTTGTTTCCTCGAGTTATAAAATCTTTTCTAAGGCTAACACACCATTCTTCACGCCTTTCCCAATAGGACTGCAACCTGTTTCGAAACTTAATGTTTTGCTGAACTTTTACATTACTGTCAATTCTTTGTTTAGCAGCAAGCAACTTTTCAGAAGAATCTGCGAATAACAGCTCCTTTACCATGCTTATAAACAATAGTCAGTCATTACCAGCAACACCTGACGTTGAATTCCATAGCCACTGCCACGTGCTCTGCAAAAAATGAAAGGCACACAAAAACAGTGTAGCTTGAGGCCATGTTGTTTTCAAGGCTTGTCGCTCACTTGTTGAGTCATCAGTCGTAAATCCCATGGGCCCTATTCCTACTCCTCGACTAAAGAATGCGTCTGATGGCAAAACCGTTTTGAGAGTTTCAAAAGCCTGTGTTAAAGTTTCTACATCTTCTCCTGAAGTCATCACTACTGCTAATGGTACGGCTCCAGCAGCAGTTGCTGCACTTATGATAAAAACAGGGGTATTTAGCCTATCCATACTTGCAGTAGCATCGCAGAAGACCATTTCTCCTGCTTGTCGGACAAGCTTGTGCGCTCTTGCCATAAGAGGGGTAACGATGGCAAGAATAAATGGTTTCTCAAGTTGCTGCTGGTCCACCTTCGACTTAGAATATGCATGTTCTTGCAGTTCGCTGTCTCCATTCTGTCTTTGTTTCAGAGTGGCAGTGTACCTCTGTATATATGCTTGTCCACCATCAGCAGCAACAGTCTTGTTGTACCTGTTTACCTCATCGTCTAACCTCTCAAACATGGCCTTGCCATTTTCAGCTCCCACTGTAGATTCTCTCCAGTTTCGAAACAGCCTTTGGACATCTTGAACATTAGGATTTGTGGATCGATCAGCTAATAGTCTTTGGATATCTGGCTTTCCATCATGTTCCAATTGTAGATGTCTCACATGCTCATGCCTTGCACTGGATGCAGAATTTCCATTCTCAAATAGCCGTATGTATTCATCTTTGGTATCTTGTGACACTGGTCGAAAACTTAATGCATGTCCTGAGTGCAGTGGATGATTGTGGTTGAAGTGTAATTTGACAGAGCATGGATACTGTGGGTATTTTAAGGGATGTTGTTTGCTAATACTGAAACAGACAGGTTGGATGGACATCCTGTTTTTTTGTCTCGTGTGCTTCTTTCACACCCTTCCTTTGGTGCACCAACCTTCTTGTCTCTGCTACTTGCTGTCATCTTTTTTGCGGGTTTCTTCTGTTTGTGCTGACAATGTCTAATTGTTTTGTATACCACTTTCTGTCCTTTCATCCGATATGAAGTTCCTTTGGTTACTCTGTATGTAGTTTCTGTTTTCTCTTCTAACTGCTGTATCCATGTTTGTGCATCAATTGCTGTGTCAATCGTCAACCACAGATGAACTTCAAATGCAATAGGTGGTGCACCAAGGAAACCTCCACTTTCAATTCTTTCAAATTTATCAATCTTGTAGGTGTACTTTTGTGGCAGGTAGTTCATCAACTGATGGAATTTGTCACAGTTGTCATCCACTCTGTTGTCTTTTATAGCTTTGATCTCATCTGGTACTTGAAAATTGTCGCTGACACTTTGGTTGTGGGTTGTCCTTCTTTTCTTCACAAGTGGTGGTATACAGTCATCGGCGGCTACTTGTTCTTTCTCCTGAGAGTCTGTCATGACTCCTAGAATGACAGGGAATAATGATAATTGTGATCTGTCTGATGACATAAATATGTGGAAGCCCCTCTATACAAGACACTTTACATAAACCAACGGATTAGTACACTGGGTAACATGATCATGACGTAGAAAATTAACCCTAGGAGATAATTTGATATCTAGAGTCAATGTTAATTAACCAAAACTTATTTGATATAGTTACCGAAACAATATATTGGATTTACGTCGTTGTACATCGTGCACACATACCTGTCTAGCGAAGAGGTAGCTATCAAACACAACAAGGAATTCCGTGCTTCTATGCAGTCATGCACAAAAGAAACAAATAGAATTGGCGTCTTCACGTTTTGCCGCGTACACGTGAGAGACCGGACGTGAACGTGAGTAGGCGTCAATTTGCTGCCACAATGATAGCTGTGTCCGTCAATCTGACATACCCACACAGAACGTGAAAACGAAGACTCCGATCAGTAAGTACTACTTTCGGTTTGTTGTTTCAAATGTGCGTTGTGTGTGCATCACAGGAAATTACCAGCTGATGAAGCTATAACTCTATCCATCTAGGACATGAAGCATGCAGTGCAGTCTACGTCTATAACAACCAGCGCTATTACTTCACAACATGCTACATTACTCATTCAAAGTTTTGCTACAAGTAAGTTGGATGCGGTAGCTAAATAATTATTAACAGTTGAACAGCTGCTGATTTCTCCTAATAATTTCCCAGAAAATTAATATTTACAGGTGTCAGACAATAGGGGACTTAGTCGAGAGGAAATTATTTGAGACGGGGAAATTATTGTTTTATTTTTAAAAATTTAGTAACAGTAATAATTAATCCTCATAGTTGAGCTACAGCCACCTTTGTTAGCATTGCAAATGCTCCTTGACATAATCGAGCATTTCAAGTCATACATCCATTTCTGGCTTGTGTTGCCACAACACTTAATTAATTAAAGAACTTCTTAACCAATCCCATGCTGTGCAAGGAATGGGAAATTGCGGGGGAACTCTTGGCAAACCTATCAGGGAAGCTCCACATCTATTGCTTGCCAGCCAGCTCTCTTTCTTATGAAGATCCGTTCATAATGACTTAGAAAGTGGGTTCATTCTGAATACTCAAGGTAATCTGTGGCAATCAGTGGACAACGAGACAAGGAAAAGAGTCATGGTGTTGTCCTACATGGACTTCAAGAGCTGGATTAAACCTTAATTTATGTCTGATTATTCTTCTATTTATTTTTTTATATTTAATCTTCTATGCATGGCTACCTATTTTTACTTGTTACGCTTATGTATCTTGTCTTGCCTAGGGCACTGTACCTGTAGCGGTACAAATCAAAATATTATTATTATTATTATTATTATTATTGAATGAATGAATGATGAATGATATATTTGATTATATTTGATTATTATTATGTTGTGCTCAACCAGATCAGTCTGATTCATAAGGTCACTGATAAGCACCGAAAGCAAACCCTGCCTCAGAGGTGCTTAGACCACCATGGCTGTCTAGACAGAAGACATGACTTTACGCAGGATCCGACTGGATCCAAGAAGCACTGTATTACTATTATTATTAATAATAATAATATTATTACTATTCAGGAGAGGTAATTACATTCACAGTGGGTGTATACTAAGGGAATTATACAGGCAGGGAATTAATCAGGAACGAATTATTTGGAGAAATACGGTACCTCATCAAACAGTCTGCTTGTGCTCATGTCTTGAACTTAATATACATTGTGGTATGTTAGCGAATTGAATAAATTCTCATTTAATTCAATAGCTGTTGTCTACGTTTTGACTGCATCATGTGTATAGATGCTGATCTGCATCCTGTGAGAAAAGAAATAGCGACTGCTGCTGTTGCACATACACAATGGAAGTTGCCTATTACAAGTCACAAATTATAGATCTGACCACAATGTTTGGACGTTATTATAATTATAGTTCTAACAAGAGTCAGATGACTCATGATTATTTGTGGACATCCAATGCATATGCAAGATAAGCAGTGACAAACATTTTATTGCTAAAGGCAATGTAATACTCTGTCAAAGTATAGTTATCTAAAGTCACATCTGAAGTCACAACTGTCGTCTTGGTACAACTAGCAACTAAGACTACTTTCATCACTCTCATTTCTGTAGTAGTGCAGGTTTCACTGATCATGACTCCTTCTTCTAGTTAGAGCATGGCTTCAAATGAACTCATAACAAGTAGCAGACATCAACTCATTGTTAATTAATAATGTTGACAAAGAATTTCAGCCAAACAACTTTCAGCTGGCTGGCAACAGATCATTTTAGAAGTATTAAGGACCTGCATAACAATTGTGCTTTAATTCTACAATTTCTCTTACGGGTCATTTTGCCTCACCATGTTGATTTTGCTATTGTCTCAAATACATGGTGTCTTTCAAGTGTCATCAACCTACAGTTGTATCATCAAAGTACACAGATTCAAGACAGGCAAATGGTTATCACAAATATCCATATTAAACATACCAGTAATGTGACATAGCCAACAAAAGGACAATTAAACACCATGCTTGGCTACCTGGATTATTTCAGTACCAGGTGTAGCTTGATGGCCCAGGTAACGCTCTCACATTTCTAAGTACAACCACACATGTTAGGTTCTGCCATAGCTGCCACATTAACATGCAGACTAACATATACCGTACTTCACATGGCCATTAGTAATGGTCAGAACACCCAGAATGCAGCAAGCCAGACAGTTCTTGTCGACAACAACAGTCACAGACCTTGTCCACCCCAATGAAATACCAGTTACTCAATATATACACTAGAATCAAATGAGGCAAAGATGGGAGTTTCTTGTCCAAGAAATTATCATCTATCTCATCATTGCTAGGATGATAGTAGTTCGTGCATTAATGTGTCTTGAATGTACCAATGCTATGAGATGACACTTTTCCAATTGAGTAAACAGCCATATGAATACACACACACACACACACACACACACACACACACACACACACACACACACACACACACACACACACACACACACACACACACACACACACACAATATAGTGTATAATATACTGTATATATACTGTATAATATACTGTATATATACTGTATAATATACTGTATATATACTGTATAATATACTGTATATATACTGTATAATATACTGTATAATATACTGTATATATACTGTATAATATACTGTATAATATAGTGTATAATATAGTGTATAATATACTGTATAATATAGTGTATAATATACTGTATATATACTGTATAATATACTGTATAATATACTGCATAATATACTGTATAATATACTGTATAATATAGTGTATAATATACTGTATAATATACTGTATATATACTGTATAATATAGTGTATATATACTGTATAATATACTGCATAATATACTGTATATATACTGTATATATATGTATACTGTATAATATACTGTATAATATACTGTATATATACTGTATAATATACTGTATAATATACTGTCTAATATATTGTATAATATACTGTATAATATACTGTATAATATACTGTATAATATACTGCATAATATACTGCATAATATACTGTATATATATATACTGTATAATATACTGTATAATATACTGTATAATATAGTGTATAATATACTGTATAATATAGTGTATAATATACTGTATAATATACTGTATAATATACTGTATATATACTGTATAATATACTGTATAATATACTGCATAATATACTGTATAATATACTGTATAATATACTGTATAATATACTGTATAATATACTGTATATATACTGTATAATATACTGTATAATATACTGTATAATATATTGTATAATATACTGTATAATATACTGTATAATATACTGTATATATACTGTATATATACTGTATAATATAGTGTATAATATACTGTATAATATACTGTATAATATACTGTATATATACTGTATAATATACTGTATAATATACTGTATAATATACTGTATATATACTGTATATATACTGTATAATATACTGTATAATATACTGTATAACAACCAATGCCTAGTTTGAAATATAATGCCCGTTGCCAAAATGCATATCCAATGTATACACCTTTAAGTGTCACAACACAATGACTGATACCATCAACTTAACTAAGTCATTAACTTAACTTAACTTAATTAACATAATTTAATTTAAACCAATGTTAGCTCTAAATATAGATTACCCCAATAATTGCTAGCTGTGTGACAACCAGCAGTGTTATCAATATGTCGTCGTCATCATCATCATATTCTATGCATTAGTAATTAGTATGTTGTTCACATTAAATGATCCGTTTAGTAATGATTATTAGAGTACAATATTTTGTGTACGTGTTTATCCAACTAGGTAATGCTTAGTAAATATTGTGTACACACACATATCCTATGCTGTTATTTTAATTGTATACTACCCTATTAGAGTGTTTATCTGTTAATAAATCTTTTTAGTAACTTAGTAGTTGTGAAATAGAATTAAATTACCTGAGCACTTTGCACTTTTCTGCATATTATATAATTAATTGCACACAGGAAATAAATTTGCAATAAATAGTACATGATTTGATGTATGCAGTGAATGCAACAGTGTCAATATTGACGCATAAATCGCACTCAAAAAAAGATTTTATGAAAAATGAAAATTTGCTTAACTGCGAAGAATAGTAATTATAAATGACTTTACCTGTCGCCTAATTTATTGAAGTTGATTTGTGCCGAGAAAACCACGTTCAGCAGACGACAAAAACTGAGGTCCCCTTTCAATAAACGGCGCAGGTTACTGCTCGAAAGGTGCGCAAAAAGACAGCACTTCGTTTATGTCAAAATCGCGGTTGCAAGATGTCCATTGACTGCCGAGCCTCGTACTACCAGACCACTGAAAACCGCGAGGAAGTGCATACGGGAACAGCCAAAGCCACACCCAACGGGGCCCAAAAAAAAATTCGCACAGTGACCTGACTGCACTACTATCCCTAGCGTTTCACGCGTCGAGTAATGAAAGGCAGCTGCAGGAGGCTTATTATAGTGGCAATTGTAGTAACTCTACTCAAGTGTTATTAGACAACCGCCAACTCAGAGCTAAACCGCGCACGCGCAACCGGACCCACGTCCTCGCATGTCAACCTACTACACCCCTTCCCCCTAAAGTCTTTTACCCCTACTTGTATGATAGTGCTAGTTTACAAGTCTAGTCTGTCCGGCGCCTTCCTTGCTCGAGCAGATCTTCTGACCCCGGTTGATGCCGGCTCCATGTTGCTGGTTGCTTCATGGCCAACCGTTTCCCCCTGACCACCGTGGTCACCGTTTGTTTCCGAGATGCTCCCTCCTGGTTCACTTGTTACCTCGATTGAAGGCAGTTCTTCCGTCATGTTAGACTCCGGTGGTGATGCAGTGGGGTCTGTATGTGTGCCGTTGGGTAGTGGGTCATCTTCCAGTTGACGCGACCGAATGTGATCTTGGTGTCTTCGTAACATTCTACCATCAGGCAACATGACTCGGAATGATAGTGGACCCGTTCTTTCTTTCACTGTTGCCATCACCCATGGCGTGCCCTGTCCAAAATTTTTCACGTACACCAACTGTCCAACCTCAAACGTTCGGTCTCGACTGCGCTTATCATGGTCGTTTCTTTGTTGCTCCTGCTTCTTGTACGTATAGGCCGCCAAGTCGGGACGTAGTAGATCCAATCTACTCCGCGGCATCCGCCCTAACAGTAAGAGAGCCGGTGGTTCACCAGTGGTAGCGTGTGGTGTGATTCGGTACCGCAGCAGGAATCTGTCAATTTTACTCTCCAATGATCCATACTCCGAATTCATTCTCTTCATAGCCCCTTTGAAGGTTGCTACTGCTCGTTCTGCCAACCCGTTAGACGATGGGTGATATGGCGCAGAATAGATGTGCTTAATGCCATTTCCTTCCATAAATTGCCGAAATTCAGCACTGGTAAAGGCAGCCCCATTATCAGATACTACTATCTCTGGAATGCCATGTGTTGCAAATAACCGCTGCAGCTTCTTGATCGTTACGCGCGCCGTCGTAGATGTCATAGTGTCCACCTCCAGCCACTTGGAATAGGCGTCAACTACGATAAGGAACGACTGGCCAAGAAACGGCCCAGCAAAATCAATGTGTAAGCGAGACCATGCTCTGTCTGCTTGTGCCCACGGATGCAGAGGTGCCAACGCCGGCAATTTGCGATGTACCTGACAAGTGTGGCATCCTTTCACTACTCTCTCCAGCTCCTTGTCTATGCCCGGCCACCATACGAAACTTCGAGCAAGCCCCTTCATCCTTGTTTCTCCTGGGTGTGATACATGAAGCTCTTCTAACACTGATGATCGTGTTTGAGGTGGTACTACCACGCGTCCTCCCCAAAACACACAGCCACCTGAAACGCTTAGCTCGTAGCGTCGGTTAAAGTACGGCCGGATATCAGCTCGTTCCACAACACTTGGCCATCCAGTCAGTGTATACTGACGCACTTGGGATAACACTGGGTCTCTCTCCGTCCCCCGTCGTATCTGGACTGCGGTGATTGGTTTGGTTGACGATGAACTCAGTGTCTGCAATGCCAGCACAGCCTCCACAGGCTCTTCCTCTTCGTCGGGCACCCCACTGCTTGGCAGTCGGCTTAACCCATCTGCATTGCTATTTAACGATCCGGGTCGATACGTCATTGTATACTGATAACTGGACAGCATCAGTGACCAACGTTGCACTCGTCCGGAGCACATTGCTGGTACGCCTCTGTTCTCCCCCAATAAGGTGAGCAGTGGTTTATGGTCGGTAAAAATGGTAAACTGGTGTCCAAACACGTACTGTCGAAACCGTTTAACCCCAAACACCACTGACAATGCTTCCCTGTCGATCTGTGCATATCCTTGTTCCGCCTTGGTCAAAGAACGGGACGCGTAGGCAATCGGTCTTTCCCCACCATCCGGGTACTGATGTGACAACACGGCTCCTATCCCTACCGGTGAAGCATCACAGGCAAGCGACAAAGGTATCCTCGGATCGTAATGAACTAGTAGCTTATCTGACTGTAATGCTGCCTTTGAACATCTGAATGCCGTCTTTTCTTCTTCACCCCATCTCCAGTTCATTCCTTGACGAAGGAGCTTGTACAAGGGCGCCAAGGTCTTTGCTAGGCCTGGTAGGAATCGGCCGTAGTAGTTAATTAGCCCTAAATAGGCTCGTAGTTGGCCCACGTCGGTGGGTTCTGGCGCTGCTCGAACAGCCTGGACTTTCTCATCCGTTGGGTAAATTCCCTTGCTGTCAATCCGATGTCCTAAATACTGTATCTCCTTTTTCAAGAAGGAACACTTCTGTCTTTTCAACCGAATTCTTGCTCCTGCCAATCGGCTCAACACAGCTTCTAAGTTCCTTAGATGTTCCTCCTGTGATCGACCCGTGATGAGAATATCATCTAGGTAGACCACTGTTCCTGGAATTCCCTGCAACAGACAATCCATTATCCTCTGGAAGATCGCTGGTGCAGCTGCTACTCCAAACGGCAGCCTGTTATACTGAAACAATCCCAAGTGGGTGTTAATGACCAGGTATTGCTTGGACTGTTCTTCCAGTTTCACTTGTTGATATGCATGACTAAGATCGAGCTTTGTAAATGTCTGTCCCCCAGCCAACGAAGCAAAAATGTCTTCCACTCTTGGTAATGGGTACTTCTCAGTCTCTGCCACCTGGTTAACCGTGAGTCGATAATCACCACAGATCCTAATGGAGCCGTCAGCTTTCAATATGGGGACAATGGGAGCCGCCCAGTTGGCAAATCGAACCGGTTCAATTATGCCCTCAGCTTCTAGTCGCTTTAGCTCATGTTCTACCTTCGCCCGGTAGGCATATGGTACTGGTCTCGGCTTGAAAAATCGCGCTGCACTGCCCTCTTTCACTTTGACAGCAGCCATCGTTCCTTTCAACTCACCAATCCCTTCTTCAAACACACCATCAAACCTCTTCAGCAACTCTGTGCAGGACGTCTCTGTACCAATGGACTTGATGTGTCCCTTCTGTAACATTTCATGCCATGGTAATACGAGTGACTTCATCCAGTTCCTTCCCAGTAGATTGGGTCCATCATTACGCACCACTATTAGTGGTAGCGTTGCAATCTGATTTTGAGTCCGCACTCGGACATCCAGCTCTCCCAACACTGTCAATGGTTCCCCAGAGTAAGTATGCAACCTCACTTGTGGTCGTCGTAAACCAGGCAACTCTTGCCTCTTCCACAGTTTCTTGTAAGTGCTCTCACTTACAATTGACACTGATGCTCCAGTATCAACTTCCATCTGTACTGCTTTCTTGTTGATATGAACCGTCACTGCTAGTGGTTCATTCTGACACTCCTTACCCACAACGTATACTGTATACATTCCTTCAACTCCATCATCGCTTTGCCCTTCTTCCACTGCTTGTTGGGCTTTGGGTGTAAGAGGTGTGGTTTCAACTCGATGTGTTTTCGTCACAGGAGATTGGGCAGCTATTTCATTCCTTGCCTGGCCTGGCTGTCGCTGGCCTCGACATGCTCGAGCGAGGTGTCCAACCTTCTTGCACTTATGGCACTGCATCCTCTGAGCATAACAACTGTTTGGTGGGTGGAATCCAAGGCACCGGAAACACTTCATCTTAGGTAGACTGGGCTTGGTTTCCTGCATTTTGTGTACCTCTCCTTCTACGCTGTCACCAGTCGGTCTCTGAATCTCCTCTGCATTCAGTGCAGCTGTCTCCATCGCTCTGGCTAAACTCAGTGCTTTGTCAAACGTGAGTTCCTTTTCTTGCAGCAGTCTCCGTTGGATCCTCCCATCACTCACTCCGCACACCAACCTGTCCCTTAGCATGTCAGCTAGTGTGTCTCCAAAGTCACAATCCGTGGAAAAACGGCGCAGTTCAGCCATAAACTGCACTACTGATTCCCCTGGCTTCTGTGATCTACTGTTGAAGCGGAAGCGTTGAACAACAGTGGACGGCTTCGGGTTCACGTGATCTTTGACCTTTGCTACGATGTCGTCATACTCCGCGTCTTCCGGCTTGCCAGGCGCCAACAGGTTGCGAATCAGCTTATACGTTTGCACTCCACATACGCTCAACAATACCGCCTTCTTGCGCTCTGTGTCAGTGATCCCGTTGGCTACGCAGAAGAACTTCACGCGCTCCACGTAATGCATCCACTCCTCTTGATTTCCCTCAAAGGGACCGACGGCACCCACTACAGTGGACATACCTCACGATTGGTTCGCTGACCTCGTCGCCAATGTAGTAACTCTACTCAAGTGTTATTAGACAACCGCCAACTCAGAGCTAAACCGCGCACGCGCAACCGGACCCACGTCCTCGCATGTCAACCTACTACAGCAATGATCTAATGCAGAATGGTACATCTGATTTGCTTTGCTGACTGTGGGTCGGTTGATGTAGGGGCATATGCGAGTTCTGTTGATACACCCCAGAAGACAGATGACAGGGACCTTTCTCCATCAAAGAGTAGACTAAAACTATCAGAAAAGTGTAAGCAAATCAAGCAGCTTGAGATGCAGTTGTTATGGTGAAGAAGGAAAACAAAAGCTCTTATGAAACAGAAAGCAGTGCAAGACACAAAATTACAAAAATTGTTTCGTCAAGATCAAGTACAAGCTCTCTCGCGGAAAAGTATGCGTGGAGTTCAATGGTCAGCAGTTACTGTTAAGAAGGCCTTGAAACTGAGGTTTGCTTGTGGAGCATCTGGCTACCAGCTACTCTTGCAGCAGTCATACCCTTTGCCATCAGTTCGAACACTTCAGAGACGATTAAAAACGGTATCCTTTCGTCCTGGCATTTTAGATCAGGTGTTCAGCTACTTACAGCTGAAAGTGAAACAACTGTGTAAGGAAGAACAGGTTTGTTGCCTCACATTAGACGAAATGTCTATAAGTCCATGTGTGGAGTATGACCCCAGTAGTGGTCAACTGCTTGGCAATGTAAGTTTAGAAGGTCACAGTGGAGTCGCCACTCATGCTCTTGTGATCATGTTGGGTGGGGTGACATCTCGCTGGAAGCAAACCGTGGCCTACTATTTCACTGGAAACTCTTCTGATCGAACTGTCCTAAACCAATCATACTAGAAATCATAGAAAAAGCTGCAAGCATTGGCTTGTATGTGATTGCTGTCACTAGTGACATGGGTAGTATGAATAGAGCCATGTGGAGATCTTTCGGCCTTAGGACTGGGCGACACTGTGGAACGGTTAACAAGATACCTCACCCGCTGGATTCCCAAAAATCTTTGCATTTTCTTTCAGATGTTCCACATGTGATAAAAAATTTGAAGGCTGCTTTGGTCAATAGGAATGTTTTTACATTGCCAGAATCAATTGTAAGTGAACATAACCTTTCTTCCTGCAATGTGTCTATAGCCCCTGTCAAGGATCTTGCAGAATTTCAAGAATTGCAACCTTTGAAATTAGCTCCAAAGCTATCGTCCTCAACCCTTGCACCATCTCACTTCGAAAAAATGAAAGTTTTGAATGCTTTGAACTTCTTCAGCAATGCTGTTGCATCTGGACTGCACTATTTGGTGAAGGAGGAAGGTCGTTCTACAGACTATGTCAGCACTGCCTGGTTTATTGCAATTTGCAACCATTGGTTCGACCTCATGTGTAGCAGACACCCAGTGTTGGCCTTAAGTAAATTGCACCCTTCTAAGCACAGGGAGGCTGTAAATTTCTTGAGGTCTGTGGTCACACTCTTCAAGTCTTTGAAGATTAATGGAAGAGAAAACTGGAAGCCTGTGCAAGCAGGTGTCATAATGGCAACAACTTCTGTGCTGGACATACAAGAGGAGTTGCTTGATAGTGGACATAAGTTTCTGCTGACTTCACGCCTCACTCAAGATTGTCTTGAGAACCTCTTTAGTGTAGTAAGGCTAAACAATCCTGTACCATCACCTGTGGCTTTCAAATGTGCACTAAAAATCATCAGCATTGCTCAGTTTATGAAACCTCTAGGTGGGAATCGTGGAAGCTATCAAGATGATGACACAGATTATGCTGTTGATTTCCTTTCCCAACCAATACAACTACCAATGAATCCTGATCCAGAGTTGATGGAAATTGAAATCTCAGAAGCCAAGTCTGTAGAGGAATTGACTAAAGCGGAGTGTAACAGTTTGTTTTATCTTGTGGGTTATTGTGTCCATAGTATTAAGAAAAATGAGGTAGTGTGTGATGCTTGCCTTGAGTATGTGTTAAATTCAGCTCCAGATCATAGCAGTTTTACAACACTAACTAGTTTGAGAGAATTCAAGAAGGGCAGTCTTGAGCATGTTACAGGTCACACATTTGATTTGATGTTGAAAGTAGAGCTAATGTTTCGAAGTATAGCAGAAGATACTTTGATGGCTACCAGAAATGTGAAAGAGGTTTTGATACGGATGGCTGAAGAACTCACTGATGACTGTGTGTATCCCACATGTCATAATATTAAGAGGAAACTGATAGCTAGATATTTCAATGTACGTCTGCACATTTTCTGCAAGGGAGTACAAAGGAAAAGGAAACAGAACTTGGAAACAACCAAAGTAGGAGGAGAACTGGGGAGTCGAAGCATGGCCATGAGAAAACTGATAACGAATGTGAAGTAGGAAGGATGTGAATTGTGTATACCATGTAGTTATGTAGAATGGAAGACATCACTCTACCTTTGTTTGAGATATTTGATTAATTAGTAAACGTTTTGTTGCTTTCATTACACCCACTTGTATGTTTCAGTGTCTTTCTTCATCATGCATTCAAAACTATGTCCATACATTTATTCCTAGTCTATAGGAATGTATATCAGCAAACACACTTGTATGTTTCAGTGTCTTTCTTCATCATGCATTCAAAACTATGTCCATACATTTATTCCTAGTCTATAGGAATGTATATGAGCAAACACATTTTGTACTTACATATACATCAATTAACGTATTAATTAAATTACTATACATTTCCTCAGGGACAACATTGTCAACAGGTAATGAAAATATACATGTCTTATTTATGTAGACATAGAGGGTCAATGGGCGGTTGGACCCTTCTATGTTTTTTGTATTACAGTTTTTATGTATCTAATTTTGTAATTTTCTGCTTTTATTTTCTAATTCTTAATTTTATTTTCAAAACAGTAATTTGAAAGACCTAATATTTTTGAATTAAAAATTTAACATTTCAATTTAAAATTTAACTAAATATTTTTAAAAATTTAATATTAACGTTTGAGTTTTAATTAATTTTTACTTTTTAAAATTGTTATTTTGTTTTTTTCTCTTACTTTAAAGGGGTTGTTGTTGTTGCTGTTGTGGTGGTTGCTGCTGTTGTTGTTTCTTTTTAGGTTGCTCAGTGACTCACCTAAATTTAAAATTTTATGGGCATAAAGAGTTTTTGTCATTTAGAGCAACTATTAATTTTTGCCGTGCATTTTTTATAGACTTTTTTGTATACACACTATTATATATTATAGATATAGAGAGAGTATGATTACTGCTTAGAATTTATACTGCCTTTTGTAGTTTGCGTAGTTTCGCTTGATTATTTCTTTAACTGATTGATCGTTTCCAAGAGATTGTACGTCTCACTTTGCTCACAGATTTATCATTAGCCTAAGATACATGTTGCACAGTTAGGGTGACATGAACCGAATTCCGAGGCTAACGCGAGAGGTTCTGCAAGAGTCCTTGGAAAGTGACGTTCCGATCGCCTAGTTCTCCTTCGAAGGTTTTCTGTTAGAGTGCATAGGGTGCGAAGAACAAATCTAGGGTGTAATGCGGTTTGTTGTAAGCTTCATATCTCTCAGCGACTACTTTCTGAAACCAGGACCAACGAGAAGCGATACGTACTGACGTTCAGTCGACCTCGATTTTACGCTGCAAGTTTCTGCTTGAGTAGGGTAACAGCTCAGTCTAGTATGGAAACGTCATTTGTTTCATACGATTTTTTGCAGATTATTGTAGTTACGCAGTTGGAGTCAAAATGGCATCCAAAATACGGTTTGTCGCAACTGTCTTTATATAGGGCTCTGTGGCAATGGATAGCCTCGTAGTTGTCGTGTTATACGGGAACCGGGCATGACGGCGCGAGAGGGTCTGGTACGAGGCTAGCAATGGACGCGTTAGAGGTGTTTGAAGATTGTATCATATTGTATCTTATTGTTGATGCAGTTCTCGGTGCCTTTGTGCTGGTCAAAACATTTAATGTGACTTTACCCGGAAGTTCAGATGAACCAGAATCTAGGAAAGTGGAAACAGAAGTGTTGTTAGAAGCTACAACTTCATCGCACCATTCAGACCTGGATGAAGCTGCTGTTCTCTATTAGAAGGTGATGCAAGGTTCAATGTCTGCAGATCAAGTTTGCCAGTCTGGTGTGATAACCAGAATCGGTGATGCTCTTCAGAGAGAAACCAAATTCCTGTAGTCATGTAGGACTGCTAAACTTTGGTTGCAGTACACGCATATGGTTGATTGCTCCATTACTTGGCCGCATGTGGACACAACCATTACACAAAATCTGCATGGGTATATCTGCAGCGAATGTCTAATCTCCACAATGAGCATCCAGATGTGTATCAACATTTTCGAGAAGGTCTCCATGTGGTGAGACGAAGTGATTGTTATTGGGATGGCTTGTCCTTGGATCTCATCTCGAACAGGTGCTCATGAGAAGCCTGAAGACCAGCGGGGGGTCTCACAAGAAGACGAGGGATGACTGAGCAGCAACGCCTGACATGGTTGTTGTCCAAGCCAGCTTGTGCTGATGTGAACTGTGCCATGCAAGGGCTGACTGGGGTTAGCTACACCACAGGAGAGCAAAACAAAGATATAACCAAGGCTAGACAAGCTTGTGACTGGAAAGATACCCACAAAATTCTCAAGTATCTTCGAGATATGAACCCCTTCACTTCCAACACCAGTCTACGAAGCATCTCTGCAGGAAAGCACACAGAACCGTCAATGTTGACAAGGCAAAAGATGTTGGAAATGCAATTCTGGTTAGCATGAAGGGAAAGACTGCTGCAGAGTATAATTTCAAGGAGAAAGACCATGTCATCACTCTAGACACGAAGAATGCAGTCAAGGTTGATCGTATTGCAGTGCAGATTGACCCACAACTTTCCAGAGACTCACGATAATTGCTGCATAGGCAACTGACAATCTTGAAGATGTCTTCAGGTATATGAGCTATGCAGTTATCCACCAGCCCTCTTTGACTCATCACTACTGCTTCGGGAGCCACAGAAGCCAGTACTGGCAAATGCCATCTGGAACCTATTGGCACGAGACATTTCTGAGATAACTGGAGAGGTCCAGTATGTGCTGGATGGCGGTACACTCATTCAGCGCATCCGATGGACGTGAGGGGCAACATACCAAGAGATATACTTAGTGTACGCAAGGTATGTCTCTAAAAAGTATGGGGAAGCAGTTGTCGTGTTTGATGGCTACAGTGGCAAATCCTCGGAGACACAACGCATAAAAGACAAACTAAAGGGCATGATAGAGTAACTGTAGCATTTACCAGCATAAGCAGCTTACAATGTCGAAGGCTAAGTTTTTGGCCAACAATTCCAACAAGCAGCAGTTCATCAAAATGCTCAGAGATCAACTAGAGATAAACAACTGCAAAGTGCATCATGCTCCAGGGGATGCTGATTTACTAAGTGTACAAAAATCAGTGGAGTCTGCCAAAATGTTGACCACTATCCTAGTTGGTGATGACACAGACCTTCTCATCTTGTTGTGCTATCACTCAAGCTTGCACTCTCACAGAGTGTTTTTCCAACCAGAGCCAAAGAAGAGCACAAAGAATCCGCGCGTGTGGAACATCCAGGTTGTCAAGGAACAGCTAGGTCCTGAAATATGCACTCATGTGCTCTACTGCATGCCGTCCTTGGATGTGATACAACTTCCCACCTGTGTGGCATTGGAAAAGGAACTTCCCTTAAGAAGTTCAAATCAAGTATACACTTTCGAGAGCAAGCTAAAGTGTTCGATGCACAGTCAGCTTCCCGCAAAGATGTTATTGTTGCAGGATTGCAAGCATTGGTTTGTTTGTACAATGGGAAACCTGCAGAAGGACTTGATTTGCTGCGTTATACACGTTTCTGCGAGAAGGTGGCTACCAAAACATCTTATATTCAACCACAGACTCTGCCACCCACTTCAGCTGCAACAAAGTACCACAGTCTCCGTGTATACTTTCAGATACAACAATGGAAAGGTTCTGGGTTGAACTTATGCCAGTAGAATGAGGGTGGAGAGAGAGTGAAGAAGGACTTAAGCCAGTTCAGACTGACTTGCCTCCAGCTCCTGATGAGCTCCTGCATATGATAAGGTGTAATTGTTAGACTGATTGCAGTACATTAAGGTGAACATGCAAAAAGCACAAAGTGAAATGCTTCCCTGCCTGTGGCAACTGCAGAGGATCTGGCTGTATAAACTCAGACCGGCTGACATATGAAGGTGGTGATGTTGATGATGATGATGATGCTGATGATGATGATGATGATGATGATGATGATGATGATGATGATGATGATGATGATGATGATGATGATGATGATGGTGATGAAAAAGAAGACAACATTGATTGAATACATAATAATTATTGACTATAGTAACTATTACATCTCATAAATCCGTTATTTACTTATTGTCATTTATAGCCTTTACAGTTAAGTAGTTGAAAAATATACAGAAAGTTCAAACACATTTACAATCCCACAAAAACATTGGTATATATACGATAAAAGATGGTGTAGAATCGGCAACAAGTATGTCAGCGTATGACCACTTTTTGACACTTTCCCCTGCAGATATTCCTTAAGACTTTGAGTATGTTATAGAGGACACTTTTCTGTATACGAAACACTTGAAAAAGTTTGTGTTGCAATTAGTTTAAGGTTGACTCAAAATTTGTCACAAAATGCCTGTTCTATGATCACTATGAATGGTTTCTAGTGTTGGTGGAAATTATGAGCTGTTGAGAATTTGGTGTTCCAAGTTCTTGTAAGAGAGGGTGTTGGAGTTGTGACTGGCTCAAGCACTCGTTTTGTATCGAACAACGCTGCATTCAGTGATGATCTCGAGGGTTATGCTAACATATCTTATCATCTGGTCTAGATCTATTGCTACAGAGGAAGCAAAGACAAGATTTGATTAGGATGGGTTACTATGATGGAAAGTAGAAGGTTGAATTGGATAATCAGTTTACATTTGCAACACCACAAAGTCTATAGGTAATGGGAGTAATTGCACCTCTCACAGAGGTATTTTTGCAACACCACAGTTAGGAGAAATATGGATCAATAAAGATAAATTATGGCGGTATTGGCTGCAGAAAACAACTGCAAACTACCAAAAAGTACAACTGCAACTACTGTGAATGGTTCTATAGCAGACAATCAAGACTACCAAAACAGACTGGATTTCTATTCAAGCACTGCATGTTTTCTGTTCTGCTTGTAGACTATTTTACTACTTGAGATGGTTTATTTTGTGTGTGATATGGATATGTTTAGTGTATACTCTTCAATTTTACAAGCCTTTGTTGAATGTGTCAGCAGCAACTTGTTATCGATGATATTCATGAATGTTCTAAGAAATATACTGTACATATACTTTATAATAAGTCAAGAATGCCCACAATGCTTCATTTAGAATGTGAATTGCATACATTGCATGTTATACTATTTTTAGAATGCAGTATTGTTTATATTAATATTTGGTAACATGCGTTATTGAACTTATTCAGAATGGCAGGTAGACAAGTCTGGAAGATCTCTTTTTTCTCCTCCCCTTTGCATTGCTTGGTGGTAATCTGTTAATATTTGGCGTCTTTTTTGCTCGGTTGTTGCATTCTTTGGTTGTTGCTTTTAGGTGGTTTTAGTAAGAGAGATTGATGGCTCAAGATATTCAAGCTAGCTCTGTTCATGAGCTTGAGGTGGCTGCAAAACAGGTACATCTTAGCACAAGTGCAAAGGTTGCAGCAGCTGAGGACAGCAGTACCCGTTTCTGTGTTCTAGAATTTACAGTTATATCAATCACTCACAAACACACACACACACACACACACACACACACACACACACACACACACACACACGCACACGCACACACACACCACACCACACCACACCACACCTGGAACATGGAATTCTGCCACTATGGGCTTCGGCATTGCAGAAATTTCCACCAGGAAGTGCAGTCATTGCCATGTAACAGGTCAATATTCAGTTACACCAGGTCTCGCATGGTATCAACCCACCTGTACTTTGGACCATGTTAATTATGTTGACACCGTCGTCGTGCGTGGGCGGCAGCACACCAGCACAGGACACTCGAGGACAAAGAGTGCGTGTCGTTTTTTCAGCTGAAGTAACGCGATGGCAATCCAAATGAAACCTGTGGCACTGGTTGAAGGTCACCACTCCATTTTGAAAGTCAAGAACGACTCTGTGAAGCAATACGAGAGGCGTGTAGACAGCGATTCCCCAAGACATGGTCGAAAACTTGATAGCGACTGTTCGCAGGAGAAATGCGGCGATCCAGAGTGCAAAGGGAAAGGCCACTTAGTACTGAAACATTTCTCTAATGTCATTAGTCACCATAAACTTAGACCTGCATTTCTAAAACCCACAAAAACCTCAGAGAAAGCAAAGCCTTTTAGTCTACTATTTTCAGTCAGCTAAGCGCCAAGCTACCCATTCTCACTCTTGCGTCTATGAAGAGTTCGGGAAAAGCTTAGAGTTAACGATAAACCGACTGTATATATGTGCTGTTAATCCTCTATCTGCAGGAGTCAAATGCAACAAGACTAGTGGAGCAGAACTTCCATAAAATTTAATTTACGGGTGTGGTCACGTGCACTGGATTTATCTAGGTGGATTCGTTATAATTATGCCGGTCACTATATACAATATACCGTATAAGATGAAATAATGGCAGGGAATTTATTTTGGCAGATTGACGGATTTTTCAGCGAGCACCAATATAAAATCTACCAGTAATTTGGCCACTGGCATATGTTGATGTCTTCACCTATGTGGATCAGGCATCGGGCGCTACATCATGTGGATGAGGCCACGAGATAGTAACCCCTGCTTGCCGTCTGTTGTGCCTATTATGACGCAGGATGAGTCATGTGGGATACATTCTTTGCACTGAAACAGCAATTGTTCATCACTACAGTAGTTGGAAAACGGTAATTACAAAAGGAAATGTGATTTTTTGCCACGAACGCAGCTGTCAATCACAAATGTATATGATATGAAGTGGGGTGGAATATCGTACATATAGATCAATAATCTAACAACTATGTCCAACCGCCAAAATAGAATCCGCCAACATGGTTTTTCCATCAGTTTCTTAGCAAACCGCCAAAATAAATTCCCGCCAATGGTTCCTCTTGTGTGGTATAGTACGTACTATAGTAGGTACTTGCCTAAGTAGTTATTCTAGTGTATTTTCACTGTTGCACAACGAGTGCATGTACTTATCGCCTAATTAATAAACGGAGTAGTGTGAGTACAACTCTATTGTTTAAGACTATAAATGACAATCATGTAGTATAAATTATACTCAGGAGTCTTACTTTTAGTGCTAGAGATGTGAGTAGATTCTGTGTTTCAATAAATCAAATTGACAGACAGACAGACAGACAAAAAGGACAGGCAAACAGATAGACATTATACAACACCTGTACACCAAAACTATTTACTTACACAAAAATATTTACTTACAGAACAGGTGACTGATGATTGATCAATTCATATATATATAACAATGAGATATACTTCATGACTAATAATAATAGAAATTTACTAACCATTAGTAATATTAATAGCTAATCTGCCCGTGTGGAGAACGGAATGGTGGGCTAGTAGGAATTGCCAATTAAAAATGACTGAATGAGAACTACATTTGCTCATTTGAAATTAATATAGCAGACCTACTACAACAGTCATGTAGGAAAGAAGGACCTGGTTTGACTTTAAATAAACTTAGAATTGTTTGGAGAAGCATTTGCGTTCATTTCTTGTCTTGATTACTAAGTTCTTTAGCAGCCGAATCCAGTCATATCAACAGACGGAATGCGTAGAATTCTCTAATGAACTAGCAATACACATGTACATGATTGACTTGACTTGGTGAATATTCATGTTTGATTTGACGTACTAAGTCAATTGTCAAATGCACATTGGTGTGGAAAGTCTGATCTGAATACAGAGGAATGATAACACAACCATCTTGGGAACAGTAAAGTACTTTGAAGTAAACCTTCATGCTTAACTGAGTGTGGAACAAATATGTTTCAGATTATCAAAATGTGAATACTGTGCAAGTCAAGAATCCAGTTATACTACATGAATACTCACTAAAACTTTAATCATGTCAAGAATTTAAACAACAAAGTGAACTATGCTACCACAAAATGTAAAGCATGCCTATGTCTTATGCACGTCTCCATAACTATTACACACACTCATCTCATAATAGTAACAAGTTCTAGTCGCCATTGCTAACTTTAAGAAGTTGTTCACCATGAGCAGCCAATTCTGCCTTTTCCTTGTTCAGCTGCTCTTTTTTGGCTCGCTTAAAGAATCCCAACTAAACAAATCAGAAAGAATTTGACAAGTTCCATGAATTGGTAATGATACGTCCTTACATAAGCTAGAAGTATCACAGCAGCAATCAGGATCAAAACTGTTACGATGACAACAACAATAATGATCCACACTTCAAGAGACTCATCAGTTACTTCAGCGGGTTGTGTAATTTGAGTGGTCACCTATTCACAACATAAATTCCCTATACGAGCATTCCATTGCATACAGCACAAATGTAATGTTCTTACATTGATTGACTTTGGAAGAGGGTCACCATTTACATAGTTTTCTATTTCAGCTGAAACATTAGCAAATGATGTCACATTTAATGCTGAAATTTTGCCCTTTACACAGCCAAAACAATTTAAATACCACATACCCATTCATTACATTGTTCCGAGTACCTGAACAAGCGATCGCTCATATAATCGAGAAACTATCTCAATATCAGCAGTGCCACCTTTCTGCAACTGACTGATACGACATTTGATTGGACAGCACAAAGCATTAGAGCTACCAGGACAATCTTTCTGCAGAAATAGAAACAGCTGTTTACACACACGAACTGCACTAAAAACACGACAAACCTATTCCTTTAAGACATTAACAATAGTACGGCTACTACAAATCAAAAACGAGTAGGAAAGTTTGTCTGCTTTAAAGAGACATTTCGGAGATTTGCGTTAACGCAACATTTTAGAAATGCGCGCTAACGTAAATTTGCAGCAAAAAGCAATGGCTGCATGCATTGACATGCTGTAATGGAAGTGACAAGAACTGCAATGCAAAGTTACAGTTGAGTCCAGTTTTTACGACAGGGCCCCTTCAGTGTGTGGTAAAAACAGCTGTTCATACGTGGTCTGTCGCACATGAACACGACTTAAAGGATAAAGAGGCGAGCGGTATTGGCGTCCGGATCTGTTTCGGCGTCCACCGCGCTTCACCGACTGCTGTCGATGTCATGTGATGTTACACGTGATGGCGAGAAAACCCTCTTCAGCATCACGTTAGAAAAGCATTGCCTGCTTGATAAGTATGAGTAAGTTGTGCATAAGTGTTTCAGCTACTGAACCAAACAGCACGCTTTGCAAACTGCGATCTACAGTAGATATTCGAGAAGTTGGAGTCCTGATCGAAAAAGTTACAAACGCGTCCGATAGAATTTATCATTTAATCAGTTAAAAGCACAAGTAAGCATATCTCGTTCTGCAAATGCGTCAAATGTCTCAATTTGATTGTTGGTAACCAACAATCAAAGGTGTATGCTGGGCACAATTTACTAGTGCATGTGGCCGAAATGTTCCTTTAAGTATATTACAAGCCATCGTACTACACAAGTAAGTGAAGTGGAGTGCACACAGAGACAAGATCACCATAAAGCTACGATGCTTGCTCCTTTAGTCTGCATAAGTCATCATATTATACCACTATACTCATCTAGTGCTCTTGATTTTACCAAAGTTGGTGCCTAAAGCTTGGTTTGCAATATGACGCTGGCAACGCTCGAGGATGCTAGCCACGACGCTCAGGCAGGCGTCATATTGTAAACACTCACACATCGCGTCCCGAGCGTCGTCAGCGTCTATAAACCGGAAGTGCTCTACAGTCTACCGGAAGCATGTGCCTTTTGTCGACAAAACAGAGATCAAATCCGGGAATGAAATAACCAAAAGTAAACTATGGAAGAGAAGCCTACCGAAAGTGTATACACGTAGGTACAGCTGCTTGCGGCAGATCAAGTCATGGTAGCTTAGAGATGAGAGTTGCAAGAAAACGGTTGGAAAAACGTATCGAAAAAAACAGGCTCCCAGCAGCAAGCTGCCAAACAATGCGGAAGCATATATGCGACAACTTTGTGAGGGAGAAATTCAGGAAATGAAAACCAAATCACAGACTTTTGTATATGATTATGATGAGCATGCGCGTAGTGGCTCGTCGCTGACGCTTATCAAATGATATTGTAAATGGTACAGCGTCAGCATCACCACTTTGACACCTACTCGGTATATTCGAGGGCGTCATCAGCATCATAATGTAAACCTAGCTTAAGAAAATACTACTAAAAAGAACACAAACAACAACAGCTCCACTTCACTATTACATAGAAGCTGTGTAAAGTAAATTTTATACACTCACATTAGAGTCATCATCTCAATTTGAATAACGTGTTTCTGACATCTAAAGTATACGAAACATTTTGCAAAATTCCTCATGTGCCAAAGGCTATGACTAACAGCCTGTCACGCTGATTTATGACAAAGTTAGGCTATGTCATTACGTCACATGATAGGCTGAGCCATGCATGTTTTTCGGCCAAATGTTCTTTGGCACGCAAAATTACTGTAATTCACAAATTTTAGATTTTCAAATATTTTGAAAGCATGGATAACCCTCCAAGAAAATGTTTGACCGTGCTTCATTAATTAAAGCGAGCAGTAATCTAGGTTCTCTGTCACATGTACTTAGAGGACTTCACCCGTGCGTGCAACTCTTGACTCCAGCCTCGGCCACTAATCGTTTCTGGTCACACATCAAGTTGGGAAATTTGGCACTATCTCAGAGCAAACTTGATAGCTGAACATTATGATAAGGCTAGAAAACCAAAACGTACAAGGCAGTTTTCCAAATACCGCTTCATGTTTAGTAAAACATGTTTTGCATCACTGACTTGCCTTCAATCTACGGCGAAAAGCACACATACAGCAATGGTTCAGCTGTAGAAGGCATTTGGTGTCATGTGATTATGTGCAGTGACACACGTTTCTGTGTTTTTCGCATCACGCAAGCAATTTTCTACTGTACTATGGCCTCCTATTGTAGAAAAAAACGGAGGAAAGCGAAAGGACCGAGAGATTGCAAGTCATTCAAGACGATCCAGTCTACAACATAACTGAGTCACTTATGAACTGTAATTTGTTCTTTTTTACTGTCTGAGTCGCTTGAAGCGTCTAGATGCATCTCTCATGTACTCTAGTGCTAGCCTAAAAAAGCAAGACCAAGAACAACGCGCCGTGCAGCACAGCAAGAGTTTGATCCACAGCACAAGGCCTTAACTGTTAAACATATGTTAATGTCTACTGCGAATGGTCAATCAGTTAAGCGTTCCTTTAAGTGTTCAACACGCATATATTAATGCAAACCACAGTGTCAGATCTTGAGGCAAAGTTCACCCTGTAGTCTACTGGCAATGTGGCAGGCGAGAGGAGTAACATAACATTTTATTAAAAAGCAAATGTATATCATCACCCTCTAGCTTTGCTACATTTTCTCCTTCATGGTACCCACTGACCTGACAAGTAGCTCAATATGAAACACATTTTGTGTGTCAACATGAAACTGATTACTAGTATGCTGATTATTTGATTATGTGTAACTATAGAAATATCTCCACCAAACAAATGCCCCAACAATACACAGACCTAATGCCTGCCAATAATTACAGGAAGTTTCACATTATAGAAATAAATTTAGAGTTGATCAACAACAGACGTGTTTCTAACATAACGTCAACATCCAAAAGTTTAACCCAACCTGTCATAAACCTGTCATGACCCATTATGACATTATAGTGGCAGAGCTATTTGTACATACTGAATAAGTGTATATGTATGCATGTATGAATGTATGCTGTATGGTTGTACGAGTATAAATGTGCATATACAGTGTTAATTAAAGTTATCACACTCAACCTCCTCAGGGCATAGCTGCTCAGATGATGCTCGTAAACTTCTAATGCTGCGTTTTGTTCTGGTAACAATTTCACCTTCCACTGTTGTAGCATTCGATTCTTCAACAACTGGGGCCTAGAAATGTTGATGATTAGAATGCCGTGACTACAAATACCAAGCAATTCACAAAGCTGACTTCCAATTTAAGAGGATTCTCAATATCACCAGTGTTACACTGGGTTGATGATGGCATCTACAAGACAATGACAATTAATTTCTTATCACTGCACAGCAATTCTTCCATACCTTTAAGTCAGTAATGTAAAGCAAGTAGGTACTGTTTCCTTTCTTCACCTTCCATGGCCACAGGATATCCAGATTCACAAAATTGACAACAGATGGTCCCTTGTTGATAACAGAATATGTATGGTTGACGAATTGGCCAATCTCCCTCTGGTTTGTTGGTTCACGAGACACATCAACTGTTGGTTTGTCGATGTCAAACTCGATTTGAGCTGTAGATGGACGACTAACATATAAGTGTGAATAAGTAAATAGTGAATACACAATGTGACATAAAATGTATTCATACCCATCATTAAATCCATATGCAGCTTTCGTTTCTACTATTATAGACTCAGTTTCATAGTAATTGTCAATCAATGTCGTTGCATTCTCAGGATTGTCGCTAAATACAAACCTTAGTCATATCATCTCATGAATGAAGTTCCCAGTACACCACCAGTACTATCATTACACTTTAATTAAGACCACTCCACACTACACAATGTAATCAGATCCGACTGGATCCAATCACAATCCGTCATGTCCACACCTGAGCCACTATTGACTGATCCAGACCCAATTGCAGTCAGTCTCAAGGTGGTGTCAATGCGGATCAATGATCAATCCAGATCTATTAAACTCAATTCTGTATTGCAAGTACATGTTGACCTTCATGAAGTGTATTTGTTCACGTCACAGGAGCAGATTCATCTGGTTGGAGCCCCAAACTGGTCTTGTGTCCTTGGGCACAAGAAAATGGACAGAGTCAGCAGGACTTGCTAAGTACTAACTACAGGCTTTCCACATACACAAGAAAACACATCGGCCTTAGGGTTAGGCCACTTCTATTATATGCATGACGTGATAAGTGATAGGGCACAATAAAAGTTCAAGATGCAGTGTGAATGCTCATAATCCAGATCTGATCATGATCCGACCACAATCATCTGGATCTGTATTCAATCAGAATCATTTTCTGGTCTCGTGTGGACATGGCTGTATATCACAAAAGGTGTCAAGTATGCTAAATCGGCCATGTGCAGATCTTGCACAAGTCATGCAGAAATGCCACATAGTACAGGCAACCATGCTTATCCCCCCTGTGCAGTTACAAAATCTTTAATCACAATTTAAACAGGCCCACATGACATTTCCTTATAGCCCATTTACACGAGCACTTGTAAGCGAGCCAGCACAGACTGGCTCGCTTTGTAAAGCACGTGTAAATGCAGGCTGAGCCGAGCAGTATTTCTAGCCGTGCCAACCCAGTCTGACTTGAGTTAGGCGTGTCATGTAAACACTACTCGTGCTGAGATGAGAGCCGCCCATGCTAAGAACCAAAATATTTGAAGAAAGCTACTGATATGGGCTATCTCTTTTGACCGTTCTCCATTGAAGTTTTTGGTCATTGGGGTTCTGATACTGATTCTACTATGTTCGAGGTTTCAAAATAGCCACCACCAACGTTGGCATAACACCTACTGCCTTTTTGAATTCTTGAAGACATCATCTAAGCACCCACCTCAGAAAAAATTGCAACATCATCAATCAGAAGTTACTCTTTATTCTTGGAAGACAGGAAAGGACCCGAACATGTGTATGGTTGACATGGTTAGCTAAATGTTTTGGCAATAACTTTATGTAGAAGTTGACTTGCAAGTTTGTGTTCTGTAGTGCTCTTAGCTGTTATTGTTTTGATGATATTGTTGTTACATGTACTGTAGTCATACTGCAGTCATACTGTAGCGACAAGCGATAGTTTCTTCTTTTAAACCCTGATGTAGGTTGAGATATAGTGTTCAAATAAAGAGAGGGGAGAGGGAGGGAGGAAGGGAGGGAGGAGGAAGGAAGGGAGGGAAGAAGGAAGGGAGGGAGGGAGATAAGACAGTATCTTTGGTCATCGTCATGCAAATTCATAGTAGTAGATGCTGAATCAATGACAACCAACAGCAGCCCAATACTTCTTCAAAAAAGCCATGCTCAACAAATACTACGGCTTTCCTAAACGGTTTCTTGCGCATCCCAGATGTGCAAGTTCCTAGTGGAAACAGTCGCTTTCTTGAACTGGTTTAGTCTATAAACTAGTTTGAGCTAAACTAGTTTAACATGCAGCTACTAGAAACACGGTCTTCCACACTTATATAGAAAAGCCCACCATCCCATTCTCTGCAGGGGCAGATTAGATTACCTGTCAGTAAATTAATTTATCATTGCATGCATTGACAAAGTCATATCTCATTCACAGAATTAGCAGCCACAGACAGAATTCTCATAAAGTTTACTAATTTAACATTGTATGGAAATTATGTTGTTGCATGAGTATCTCATCCTGACAATTTATCATTTTTAAGTATATCTCGTTCACATGCATTTTTCTCCGTTCTGAAGAATTAATTAGCAGCAGAACAAAATTCTCACGAAGAATTTCGTTCAGAGTTATATCCCGTTCAATGATATCCCGTTCTGAGAAATTAGCAAGGATCGAGTATCCCAATGTATGCAAATCTATTTGTTGTTGCAGGATATCCCGTTCTACTGTATATCTGTAACTGAGTGTCTCGTTTCACAAAATCTGGTTGATTGGATTATTGATAACATAGTTAATATCCCATTGAAGACAAAGAATATGTAACCGAGAGTCCCGTTTCAATAAAATCTTGTTGACTGGATTAATGATTGTTAGTTAATGTCCCATTGAAGCCATTTCGACACTCTCGTTAGACGCTGCATTACTTCGAAGACGTTGCTGCCGTTGCAAGGAACAGGTGTATCAAACCTGGCATCTATTCGATGCGAATCCAGTTAGGAAAAATGTATACCTGGGCAGCAGAAACTTGGAAGTCACGTGTAGTTATGTACACATACGGATAATCCATTCCCCATATATATACCAAGTCACAACTCGTCTCACTCTCACCATTTCGAAGACGTTGCTGGCATTGTGGGGAACAGAACGTGGCAGGAATTCGATTCGCCTACGCAGCCAAATGAAAGATACGCATTTTTATGACCCGGATATACTAAAAATATCTTGCCTCTCTCAACGTAACCCGCAACAATCGACATGCTCCACGCATACTGCCCAATGCAAGAAACGGGCAGTTTAAATTCAGTGGAGATCCGATACACTGTTACAGAGATATTCGTGAGTGAGCAGAGGCAGGTTGCATCTGCAGGAAATCGCGTCATTGCAGGAAATCGCGTCATTGCAGGAGAGTCCGAAAGACGACCACAGCTTCACTTTCGACCTCTATGGATTCGGCATGGGCGAGCCAATTTGGTGGAGATCAGACTCGCCTTTCTTGAAGATCCTCTCCTACACACAGATACACCCACAGACAGACAGACAGACAGACAGACAGACAGACAGACAGACAGACACCTCTCTTTTACATATAGAGATTTACAATTGTCAGAATCAGCAGCAGGATTTTGCAGCTAATACCAATAGTTATAATAACCATACAGTCTGCTACAAACGGAAACAGATTACAATAACGTGTTCATGAGTAAATTTCACGATATTAAAATTTCACAATTTATTAAGCTGTTTTAATTACTTCACAATTTATTAAAATTTCACATTGTATTCAGCTGCCTTAAAGATTTATATTAGTTTATCAGTATAGTATCTTCTAATTTTCGAACAATCGATAATTGCCTAAGAGGAGATTAAACTGCACTATTCCACACTAAAGTTAGTTGTCGAGGCAGTACAGTGATATATAGATATGGTATTCACAATATGTTAAGGTAAACAAAATCAGCGTGGTTTATATGTTCAATGCCATGCCACCATTTGTACCACACTGACACAGGTATTACAAGTGACAATTAAACAATTACTGCAACATGATTTATTAAAGAGACATTTCGAAGATTGGCGTTAACGCAACATTTCAGAGATGCGCGCTAACGCACACTTGCGGCAAAAAAAGATAATAGCTGCATTGATGGAATTGACAAGAACTGCAATGCAACGTTACAGTTGAGTCCAGTTTTTACGACAGCACCCCTTTAGTGTGTGGTAAAACAGCTGTTTATACGTGGTTTGTCGCACATGAACTCTACTAAAAGGATAAGGAGATGAGTGGTATCAACATCCAAATCTGTTTCGTCGTCCACTGTGCTTCCACGGAATCAAGAACATGCTGTCGATGTCACGTTATGTTACGTGATGGCGAGAAAATCCCCTTCAGCATCATGCTAAGAAAGCGTTGCCCGCCTGATAAGTATGAGTAAACTATGCCTAAGTGTTTCACCTACTGAACCAAACAGCACGCTATACAAAAGATTGTAAAATTGCTCCTGTAAGTTTTCCTTATTTTTGTAACGGTGACTACACTCCGATATCCAGCTTTGCCTGATCAGCCCAACCTTCCAACTTGATTGCGTATAGTATGCAATCAAGTTTGCGGGGTTGTAGCGCTAAACGACGGAGTGTACTTTAAACAAATTTACAATAAGTGACACTGACAAAAATACTGCACAAACAGGCAATTGCCATCACAAAAAGGTCTCAGAGGAATTTGTCAATAATCGTTTCCTGTGAGACGAAACAGCATTACTGCTTCCAGCTTTGATTCGTAAGGTAGCCTAAGAGATCTCCATTTATTTGTTTCAAAATAGTCTTAGCTCTGTCAAATTGTGTACTTTTTTGAATGAATGAATGATGAATGATATATTCTTTCGCACCTAGTAGTCCATGTAATCAGAAGCCCTTTGTATCAACATGAAACCACGTCATAAAACATGAGACTATTTTCATCTTTCCAACTACACTACTGCAAGTTTCCAAACTTCTCACAACATTGTTTGAACTCAGTAGCCAGTGTTATTATAATCACATTAATTAAACTCACTAGTCAGTGCTACCACAATGCCAAATTGTTACTACATGTCATCTGTAAATGACCAAAGGTTGATTTACAGTAACTTAATTAAGCAAGCCGAGTGTCAGCTCAGTATCGATGTCAGCATCAGTCGATGTTGTGACAGCTGTGACAAGCGTCCAGCATTAAAATACTGTTAGCAGACGTGAAACAAGTACTGCTGCTACAGCTGTAACGCTGTAATGGCTATTTACGAGGATTCCTTGCTCTTTGGTTCAGTTCTTTAGTTCACATTTAGTCTTTAAACCAGTAGCCTGTAATCTTGTCATCACTTCACTGCACACATTCTCATTTTCAGACTGATCTTTATACAGTAACAGGCATTGCTGACTTGCCAGAGGCAAGCTGTGCTACCTTCTCCACAATTTAAACTCATACCATAGGGTGCGTTTCAGCCTTAATTCTACAGGACTATGAGTCCCTTAAAGGGGAAGTCCAAAAATATTAACTTAACTTGTATGAGTAGATCTTACCAAGACAAATCGATCGGTATAAGTTACTACGTTATTTTTGCTTTTGTATACGAGAACGAGCAATGTTTTCTGTGATGTGCAACGCCCATGTGCCTGCTTCGCACTTCCTGGTTGATTAAGCTCCGCCCACTGCAAACAAATCAATGCATTTACGGATGACTTCTACGGATGTATCGAGAATGTCGAATGTGAATGCGAAGATATTATGAAGATCTGCCTTCTTGCCGTCAGTGGTTCCTCTCTAAAGTAAAATGGTGTCGGTAGAGCAGTTTTCCCGTCAGACTTTGAAGCAGAATTTCTTAATACCACGGCTTACCTAGAGAACGCGCTTGTGCTTGAGTATTTGTTTATCCTTGTTCTTTTAATATCTGAAGAGAAACGTTCACCGTGCCGTCTGGCGTGTGCTACAGAGGACGTTCCTATTTTCACATCCAGGCTGTTCACTTTCTTTGCCGCTGATTGGCAGAAAATTACAATCCCGGATGAAAAATAAGATTATCCTCTGTAGCACACGCCAGACGGTGCGCTGGACGTTTCTCTTTGGATATTAAAAGAGCAAGGATACACAAATACTCAAGCACAAGTGCGTTCTCTAGGTAAGCCGTGGTATTGAGGAATTCTGCTTCAAAGTCTGGTGGGAAAACAGCTCTACCGACACCATTTTACTTTAGAGAGGAATCACTGATGGCAAGAAGGCAGATCTTCATAATATCTTTGCATTCACATTCGGCATTCTCGATATATCCGTAGCAGTCATCCGTAAATGCATTGATTCGTTTGCAGTGGGCGGAGCTTAATCAACCAGGAAGAGCAGAGCAGGCACGTGGGCATTGCACATCACAGAAACATCGCTCGTTCTCGTATACAAAAGCAAATATAGTGGAGTAAGTTATACCGATTGATTTGTCTTCGAAAGATCTACTCATACAAGTTAAGTTCATTTTTGTTGGACTTCCCCTTTAAGAGTTATAATCAAATTGTAAAGAAGTATTATGATGCTATTCTGCTTCCAAGCATGCTACTTATAGAATCTATCTAAATCATGCAAAGTGACTGTCATTTGAAATGACCACAAATTCCACTGAAAGCATATCATGCTGATGCCTGAAAATACAAATCTTTGCCTTTATACTAATATTTTTATAATAATATCTACCACTACCCCTATTTGAATATTTACAGCTACTACAAAGTGCACCTTGGTTATTGCATAGAGATATCAAAGTGCGTCTGTACTGCAAGGCACAAAGCACATGTGCAGTAAAACATCTAGTGAAGAGAATGAGGAACAAGGGATGATGACTTTGGCTCATTATCAACAAGCAAGCTTGCAGAAGTGGATCTATAATTACTACAGTAATCATGCTAAAGGGTTGTAACATTTAAGATGTGTGCAAGATAAAAGTCAAACTCAGCGTTTCTGTATAAGTGAAGGTGTCAGAGATGGCATTACCTCCATAGCCATGTTACCCTTACATAACAATATATTGGTATGAAATAGGAATATTTTTACAAGGGTCAGTTGACTGTAATTAAATTGGTCAACACTTTTTATTAAAAACTGCAGTAACACAAAATAAAGAAAATGTAATAAACACACCTTTTTGCCTCTAATGACACCTTAAAGTCTTGAATATCAGCAGACAGAGATTGAACATTAATTTTAATGCCAAACGTCACCTATAAAGCACAACACCCACTACACTAAATTTCTGTTAGCTCCCTACATACGTTCTATACTAACTGAATCTTTAGATTGAAATGGATTTCCAAGAGGACAAATAATACGGTTTTGCCCAATGCTATCCTTGCTGGCATCACATGAAAAAAGAGTGTCCTATAAACACATCAGTTACATAAATGCATGCCATTGCACTTGATCAGTCACTCTCACCTTATCTAGGCCAATATATCTTAGATCAGACAGAAATGTTACAATCAGCCGAGCATTATATGCGTTCTCTTCCTTGTTGGTCACAGTCACAAAGACAGTCATCTCATTTGCCTCACCCCTCAGAATTACATTGCCATCTCTACACAAAATTATTAAACACTCTTAGTTGCAAGTAACATTACATAAGAAGCTCTTACTTTCCAGACACTTTGACTTTTACAAGTCCTATATGCAAGTCAGGAATGCATATAAGGGCTTTACTACAACCACGAAGCAAGTATGCCTGCAATATAAATAGCTCATGTATAAATAGAAAGTTCAAACTACTGCAGATTAATTAAGAGAACCATACCATTCCGTATTCCAAAACAGTCACACAAATTCTCAAATAATGAGCACCATCCTTAGTTGGCTGGTGCTTAAAGGTAAACTCCCACGTAAATACAAGTGACACTCTGATGATAGGTTAGGGTTAACTGATTCTATTAAAGGGGAAGTCCAACAAAAATGAACTAAAGTTGTATGAGTAGATCTTACCAAGACAAATCGATCGGTAGAAGTTACTCCGTTATCTTCGTTTTTGTATACGAGAACGAGCCATGTTACTGTGATGTGCAACGCCCACGCACCTGCTCCACGCTTCCTGGTCGATTAAGCTCCGCCCACTGCAAACGAATAAATGCGTTTACGGATGACTGCTACGGATATATCGAGAATGCCAAATGTGAATGCGAAGATATTATGAAGACCTGCCTTCTTGCCGTCAGTGGTTCCTCTCTAAAGTAAAATGGTGTCAGAAGAGCTGTTTTCCCGCCAGACTTTGAAGCTGAATTCCTCAATACCACGGCTTACCTAGAGAACGCGCTTGTGCTTGAGTATTTGTTTATCCTTGTTCTTTTAATATCCGAAGAGAAACGTTCAGCGCCGTCTGGCGTGTGCTACAGAGGACGTTCCTATTTTCGCATCTGGTCTGCTCACGTTCTTTTGCCGCTGATTGGTAGAGGGTTACAATCCCGGATGTAAAAATAAGATCATCCTCTGTAGCACACGCCAGACTGGCGCGCTGAACGTCTCTTCGGATATTAAAAGAACAAGGATAAACAAATACTCAAGCACAAGTGTGTTCTCTAGGTAAGCCGTGTTATTGCGGAGTTCTGCTTCAAAGTCTGGCGGGAAAACAGCTCTACCGACACCATTTTACTTTAGAGAGGAACCACTGACGGCAAGAAGGCAGATCTTCATAATATCTTTGGATTCACATTTGGCATTCTCGATATGTCCATAGCAGTCATCCGTAAACACATTTATTCATTTGCAGTGGGCGGAGCTTAATAGACCAGGAAGCGCGGAGCAGGCGCATGGGCGTTACACATCACAGAAACATCGCTCGTTCTTGTATACAAAAGCGAACTTATATTGGTAAGATCTATTCATACAAGTTAAGTTCATTTTTGTTGGACTTCCCCTTTAAAGAGTAGTAGCTTTTTTGTTCATAACTCTTTCTAGAAGAAATTGAACTTCCAACTTGGGGTATGTTTACTACCTGGACAAAATAATGCAGTATAAATGGCTTACTTTACTTGCAGTCTTTGTGATAAATTATTACATTCAGTTTACCAAAAAAAAAGAGTACGATCACAAACACAGTGTGCACTTTTTATCACTTTCTCTGTAGAACCTAAGATCTACTGAAACAGCAACTGACAAAGCTTCAGTTACAGAAACAGAATTAGCCATTGCTAATGTAGATTAACGATGGATGGACACGCATTGATAGTTGGTATTAGGCGGTGCCAAGGTTTGATTTGTTGCAACACAGTTACTAATTAATTTGTTTTCTGGCGCACATTTACTGCTTTGGCTTAATTGTCTGCTACTCTCCGCTTGGGGCCAATTTGACACTTCGTATTAAATAGAGTCTACACACTATCATTGCTGCATAGCTTTGGTGTAGTTGCAACAACCTTCAGTCTGGTGCCATTGCAAAGCCCTTGCCTTAATGAAAGACTTTGCCACCTGACATGACATGTGGTGGCATTTCAGATAGTGTCAGTGAATTCTGTTTCCTTTCGCATTTTTCCCTTCTCTTTGTCATCCATTTTCAAGAGTTGCTCAAAATCCCATATTATAATTTTGCCAAGCTAGAGTTTTTGTTTTTTCTGTCAAACAATTTCACAGGCAAATTCATATTTTGCAGTCAGGCACTGCAAAAAAGCCATGTTGTTACTTCACATGCTCACATGCTGACTAATGATGCTGACCTGAACGTCAACATCAAAGACACCGCCTTGACGCTGGTGGCATACTTTGATCTTGACATGATGCTGGAATAGGATTCATTTCTATTCCAGTGTCAGTGTCAGTATCAATGTCAATATTGTGAAGCTTGAGCGAGGAAAGCGAGAAACAAAGAGAATTCACCATGGAAAGAAACATTTCAGCCTCATGCGCTAGTAAATTGGGCCCCGCATACCAACAATCAAATTGAGACATTTGTCACATTTGCAGAACGAGATATGCTTAGGTATGCTTTTTAACTATTAAATGATAAATTCTATCGGACGCATTTGTAACGTTTTTGATTGAGACTCAAACTTCTAATTATAGCTACCCTAGATCGCAGTTTGCATAGCATGCTGTTTGGTTCAGTAGCTGAAACACTTATATGCACAAGTTACTCATAGTTATCAGGAGGGCAACGCTTTTTTAGTATGACACTGAAGAGGGTTATCTTGCCATCACGTGTTACATCACGTGACATCAATAGCATGTCGTGATTCCGCGGAAGCGCTATGGACGACGAAACAGATCCAGACGTTGATACCGCTCATCTCCTTATCCTTTTATTAGTGTTCATGTGTGACAAGCTACGTATAAAGAGCTGTTTTTACCATACACCGAAGGAAGCCTGTCGTAAAAACTGGACTCAACTGTAACTTCGCATTGCAGTTCTTGTCACTTCCAACAATGCAGCCATTGCATTATTGCAGCAAATGTACGTTAGCACGTGTTTCTGAAATGTTGCATTAACGCAAATCTCCAAAATGTCTCGTTAAAGAATGTACTTGTATCTGCAATGCAATTGGCTATTCTGAATACATACAGGACCTCCTTTTGCACGATCGGTAGTGAAAGCAAAATAATATATCACATGTATCTATACTATAATAGGATAGACTAGCTAATGCCCACAGAAATTCTGCTGTACACATTAAAATTGCATCAGCCCGTAGTTGTTTTCTTTCTCCCTCCCACCTGCCCTCCCTCCCGCCCGCTCTCCCTCCCTCCCGCCCGCTCTCCCTCCCTCCCGCCCGCTCTCTCTCCCTCCCGCCCGCTCTCTCTCCCTCCCGCTCTCCCTCCCTCCCGCCTGCTCTCCCTCCCTCCCGCTCTCCCTCCCTCCCACCCACCCGCTCTTCCTCCCTCCCAACCGCTCTCCCTCCCTTCCAACCGCATTCTCTTTATTGAAGAATATAGCTTCATCAAAACAGATGTGTCAACTCAAAAGGTAACATCTAGTGCGCAAGAACGTCAAGCTACGTCAACAATTCTCACTTACTAATGAAAGTTAGATTAATTAATTAATTAAAAGAAAAAGTATGATGCAGTAACTCTAAAAAACCCTTGTACAATAATTTACAATAAATCTATGTTAAAACAGCAAACAATAGAACAACTAGTAGAGTTTGGATCTTTCTTTCCTTTTCCAACTATGGATGAAACTTTCTCCTTCAAAATGTTCAAATTCTCTTTCTGTAAGCATACAGAGATACGATGTCTCCACAGACTTGCAAACTCGCTTGATGTTAATTAAATCTAAGACCGATAGCACTTTTTAAAGTTTCCCGCAATGTTCTCTGCACTTCCTCTCCCCATCGACCAAAGACTTCAATTGCAACTGGGCAAAAACGTTACCCTGGTCAGCTGACATTTGTAAATACTTCGCATTCTTCTCCCATTCTTTTTAAGCTGCAGTAAATCCTGCCCTAGCGTAACTCTTTGCAACATATTTCTTCCCTCGTGGATAACCAATTGTAACATCAAACAAAAAGTCTTTCCATCTTCATAATCGAAAATTACAATGTCTGGTCTGTGTTTGCCATGGAATTGATTCAGTAGTTCTTTCTAAGACTGACGGCCCTCAGCATATTGAATAGACAGTCCAGTATTCTCTCATGTCTATACATTGGACTACCTCCCCACCTACAAGTGAGAAGATGGTATTCTTGATTATCAATTGGTTGCTTGCATTGAGACACACATCTATCCACCCCTATGAGAGCTGGTATAAGCGCACCTAGTGGAGCAGTGCAGAAATCTGCATTACGTCAAGTGAAGTGCTGCGTACTTGGTATGGCATCTAGCCAACAACCAGTTATAGGACCTCCACAACTGATAATTCTTGCTTTATCTGATCACTCTCACATTGCTGCGAAAAATTCCTGAAAACCTTTATCTTTCACAATCGCATTCAGCTTTGATTGTAGCTTTCTTGGGTGTCTAGCCTGCAGGGTTCAAAAAATGTGTTTGAATCTGGTCGCCAGTTCGGCCACCTAGAGGAACATTTGACTTTGACTAGTTTCTAGGTCAGAGATTCCAGAAGTAAACAAGTCATTAATATCACGTTGAGACCCTTCCCAGATTACCATGCTTGATATTAAAGAGACATTTCGAAGATTTGCGTTAACGCAACATTTCAGAGACGTGCGCTAACGTACATTTGCAGCAAAATGCAATGGCTGCATGCGCTGATGAAAGTGACAAAAACTGCAATGCGAAGTCACAGTTGAGTCCAGTTTTTACGACAGGGCCCCGATCGGTGTATGGTAAAACAGCTGTTCATACGTGGTCTGTTGCACATGAACACAACTAAAAGGATAAAGAGAAGAGTGGTATTGGCGTCCGGATCTGTTTCGCCGTCCAAATCTGTTTCGGCGTCCACCGCGCTTCACCGACTGCTGTCGATGTCACGTGATGTTACACGTGATGGCGAGAAAACCCTCTTCAGCGTCGCATTAGAAAAGCGTTGCTCGCTTGATAAGTATGAGTAAGTTGTGAATAAGTGTTTCAGCTGCTGAACCAAACAGCACACTTTGCAAACTGCGATCTACGGTAGATATTCGAGAAGTTGGAGTCCCTATCGAAAAAGTTACAACTGCGTCCGATAGAATTTATCATTTAATCAGTTAAAAGCGTACGTAAGCATATCTCATTCTGCGAATGCGTCAAATGTCTCAATTTGATTGTTGGTAACCAACAATCAAAGGTGTATGCTGGGCGCAATTTACTAGTGCATGTGGCCAAAATGTTCCTTTAAATTAAGACCTAACTAGAAATTTGCAGTAGTGTTGGATGAACATTGTAGATAGCAAGTCAACACATCAATCTACAGTATTGTGCTTCGGATTCTTGCTATGTAATACCGTATAACCGGTAAATTGCGAATTCTGCAAAGAAATCACAGCGTGAACAAATAAAATTCGCACATATTAGTCCTATCCTTGGGAGTCCCAGAAAGTAACTGTAGGGACACATGTACAAGTGTGAAACTGTGTGTACCATTAACTGTTCTCCTGGTTGGAACGCAAAATTTAATTGGCAGTAATTAAAACTTTAGTCTAAATTTCTCAAATTGCAGAAATTTAAGACCGCAGAAATAACCGGTTATACGGTAGTATTAGTATTCATATTGTATTCTAACTTTCAACTAATTGTATAGCTACAACCAAACAAAAAAACTAATGTGATTATGACAATGTGGTTTGTCATCACATCGACATCCTGGCAATCCATCCAAGAAGACATGAGCATTCTTTGGTTGAGTAGAGCATTTCCTCTCTATATGACTCAATGCCACCATTGATTTGTTGAGAACAGTACATCCGGCTACTGCACGTAATTTGTGGTAACTCTCAAGGGAAAACTCCACACCCCACTTGGATAGCTGTGCTATTCTCTGGAACGCACCTTATAAACTTTTGTTATTGTAGCGCGTGGCATCATTCAACAACTAGATTTCAGAACAGGACATGCAGAAATGTCTGTCTGAACAAACTGTGAGCATACAAGCACCTCGACGTACCTGGTAGTTCTTCTGATAGAAAGACACTCAGGCAGCTTGCTGTGGAAAAGATGTTTGTTTTGCCACTTCCGACGCCCGCCGTTTGCAAAGATCTACGTAATAGTTTTCATTCGTGATGAGCTCAAGCGCTGTTCGTAGTCTCAATTCAAGATGTTCAGATTTTTCGTTTCCTTTGAACAGCGTAGAAAAGGATCTAAGTAAATAGGCAGTTGCTGTCACCTTCAACTACAATTGGCTGCAGACTTTGTGTTTCATTGAGGAGAAGCTGCTGCGCAATGGCGTCTCATCGATGATAGAGCTGTTGACTTGGATTTGCTGGTGTAGTGTATAAAGAATAGGACTGACCGATTGTTTAAAAAATTATACGCGCCTGCAGATCTATAGTTGGGTTTGTCTGGAGCTGATGCCGAGGACAATGAGATCAGTACAAGCAGTAGAGAGTCCATAAAAATGACAATCAACCAGAGAATAGCAACAACTCGCAATAGATTGCTAGGTGATATGTTGTTACGCGATATGTACGAAGGTGCTAAGTAGACGACATATGTTGCAGGGTGCCACTAAATGGTAGACATATAAGGTGGCAACATATCTTAATTGTAACGCAAAACTGCTGCTGAGCAGGTGGTTCGCATCCAAGAGCTGTTGCCACGAAAGACTAAAAACTAACAAATACACGTATTTCTAGTCACCAAATCGGCAGCAACACTTTGTTTAGTCGTCAACCACCTAAAAGTGATATGGCGACTTGACAACAGAAATTCTTGAACCATGCTAGGAAGGTCTAGTACAAATCAGTTGACTTGTGGATTTGTAGGTACTATGAAGTGTTTCCAGAGAGGCTTATAAATGACTAGCAATAGGAAGAATAATAGATGTGTCATTTGCTTCTACACTTGAAAGAAGTGAGTCACAAATTAGAAACACCCTTTCGTCTCTTTCTGGCAGGTGATGAAGCCTGCTTGCCCATGCACCTAGGAAAGCACAACAAGCAATAGAACTTGACTGAGTTAAGCCCCATCCACCTTGCTTGATTCCCAATGAAAGCTGAGATTTTTGTTGGACTGACAGCTTACAGCTGATTATTTCCTCAAATGTACTAATTACATTTAGATCGTATTCCTTGGCAGTTGGACTGACCAATGATGGAGGAATGAAACACAAAAGACGTGAAACCTTGGAGACTCCACAATAGTGCAGCAACAACGAAGCTGAAGCTGACTGCGCATAACAAACTAAATGGAGCTTGGACAAAAATGACCTGGCAGAGTTGACTTGAATCATTCTTGCTTCTTTACAAATGACAACTTTGTAAATACTCTCTCTCCCTCCCACCAACTCTCCCTCCGACCAACTCTCCCTCCGACCAACTCTCTCTCCCTCCCTTCCACCCATTCTCCCTCCCTCCCTCACACTCTCCCTCCAACCAATCACTCTCCCTCCTTCTCACCCACTCTCCCTTCACACCTCTCCCTTACCCCTCCCTCACACCCTCCCTCCAACCAATCACTCTCCCTCCTTCTCACCCACTCTCCCTTCACACCTCTCCCTTACCCCTCCCTCACACCTCAACATTATCTTTCCATCACCTCAACATTATCTTTCCATCACCCTTCCCTCATGGCCTTCCACGCCCCTCCTCATGGCCCTCCCCACCCCTCCATCACTTCCTCCCTCATAGAGTAGAACCTTGCTAATCTGAACAGCCTCGTAACAAGCCTTGTTTGGATTAGTGAAGTTGTTTGGATTACCAAAATGCAGAGCCATACATACGGTTGTTGCCAAAATGCGTAGCCTTGGAAGTCCAGACCTTGCCTCAAACACCCAGACCACTAGAGCATTTACATATGTCTCTATGTACATCTCATGTTTGTGGTAAAGAACACAGCTGCAACGACTATACTTCTAAATAATGTGCCAGTCAAGATTTTAAAAATAGTCAGAGATGCGCATTTGCTGAAAACTAGATTTTACTGCTTGTGGCAGCAACCCGGATCAGGCGGCTTAATAATATCTGGGTATACAAGACAAGGCGCCAAAGGTAATTCGGATTAGCGAGGTCCTACTGAACTCCTCTCTCATATCCTCTTTCATGCCCCTCCCTCATCCCTCTCTGCCACCCACTTCTCCCTGTCTCCTTCCTTCACCCGTCCTCCCTCACACCCGCTCTCCCTCATTTTTCCGTTCCTCCCCCTCCTCTCCTTGCTCCTCCCCTCCCCTCCTTGCTCCTCCCCTCCTCTCCTTGCTCCTCCCCTCTCTCACCGGCTCTCCCTCCCTCCCACGCTCCTACTCACTCCCTCACACACTTCCTTTCCCCCCTTCCCTTCCACCTGCTCTCCTTCACTTGTCTACACTCCCTCCTGTTCTCCTGTCCTCCTTTCCCATCCACCTCTCTTTCTCTGTGTCCATTAGGTTTACTCTGTGATCTTTGGCGCTGTGCTTGCTGAGCTCTTCAAACAGCACAAAAATTGGTGCGTATTGCTGTCCTGTATGTAGTATGCATGCAGCAATCAAGCCAGCTCACAAACCTGCTCATCGTTTTAGCAAATGCAGTATCCAGGAATGAGCTTATGATAACTCGTAGCTACTTGTTGGACACCATTTGGTCTACACTTCCTCCCTCTTTTCCTTCCCTCCCACTCTCTCCAGCCTAGCCTCATCTCTAGAATCACGTGAGCCTGGCAGTGTCCACTTCCCGTATGACACTTTCAGCCTCCCGTGAGTCTGGACTCACCGTGCCTACTTTCACTTCCTTACTTCACTAAGTGTCACCCCATGTGACTAAATACTGTACCTAGGTCAACTCAATTAGCTTATATCTATCTAATGTGTGACCCAGCACATTGCGTATCACGCCCAAGCCTCCAAACAGCGCATGGTGACTCTCCACGGTGAGTGATTCACCAAGTTCAAGCTCTTCAAATCTCAAGACGATTCCAGCATGTGGAAAGGTAAGTGTATTCCTACATTATTGTCCTACTCGTGTAGACTGGCGAGCCTGCCAAGTCTAGTTACGACGATCCAAACTTCACACGTAGTTCACTTGTTGTTTCGTCGCACATCCACTATTTGCATGGCCCTTGCTAGTGCTCAGACTCTATTGTAAAGGTAAGTAGGTGCACAATGGCAACGAGAGACATATTGACGTGGAATTGCAGTCTGCTCTTTGTGTTTTCAATTATGATGACTTTTGGGAAGGTAAACTTGAAGTCTCCAGGGTCATCCTAACGGGAAAAGACATCTTTGTCCGCACAAACAACAAGTGAAATACACGCAAAGTCCGGATCGCTGTAACTAGACTTGGCAGGCTCACAAGTCTACACGAGTAGGACAATATGTAGGAATACACTCACCTTTCCACATGCTGAAGTCATCTTGAGATGTGGAGAGCATGAACTTGGTGAATCACCCACCCTGGAAAGTCACCATGCACTGTTTGGAGGCTTAGGCGTGATACACATTCTGATGGGTCACACATTAGATAGATATAAGCTAATCGAGTTTGTGATGTGGGGTGACACTTACTGAAGTAAGTGTGTGAAAGTAGACGCGGTGAGGTCAGACTCAAGAGAGGCTGAAAGTGTCCTACAGGAACTGGACACTGCCAGGCTCACGAGGCTACTCCAGCCCTCACTCACTCCCGCCCTTCCTAACTCGCCCTCCTGCCCTTCCCACCTCCCACTCTCTCTCCTGCCCACTCTCCCAGGACCCTCCTGCCCACCCTTCCTCCTGCTCTCCATCCCTCCCACCCTCTCTCCCGCACACCTGCTCTCTTTCAGCATCTGTAAGGTTTACTCTATGTAATCTTTGGCGCTATGCTTGTTGAGCTCTTCAAACAGCACAAAATTGGTCTGTATGATTGTCCTGTACGTAGCGTGTAGTTTGTTCATTAGTGTTTGAAAGGTCCAGTTATTAATCCTACTAACATCGTCCATCATCTTTCATGTGGAAGATTTAGTACTGTCATAAAAATACCTTAACTATATTAGCCCGAGGCACATATGCGTAAAGCCTGATTCACAATACACCTCAGGTCGTGTGGTGTCACGTCAAAGAAGGCCGTTTCCAACGCGACGCGACGGGCTGGAATAGGAAAATCCTATCCAACACGTCGCGTCGTGTCGTTCCAGCTGTATTATGTGAACCAGGCTTTAAGGTTACAGTAGTGTGTCTGCGTAGATGGACCAAGGGACAGAGAGACAATTGGAATGAAGCATATGCAGTCATTGCTGGTGTTAATTACTTACATGCCAGTCAATATTTTCATATCATTGGTGTCAATTAGCAGTGCACTGTACATCTGTCAAGCTATAGCCTCGTCTAGCCTCCCAAGCCAGGCTCTTCCGCGCAGTCGCTGAGCTAACTGCACGTGAATCACACAAGGAGGAGGAGCTTTTCCCGGCATTGCTCCAGCGCGAGAAGAGCCTGGTCGCTTTCGAGAACGTCATAGTGACGTGGGACCCCGATCCGGTCTCATAGCTTGATAAAGCTAATTCTATTAGGTAAGCATGTAGGTATGAAAGTTGAGAACACGCGACATCACTTCACGCACTTGCTTGTTTTGCACGAAGTACGTAGTTAACATCATCGTTCGCTTCTAGTACGTATGTAGACAGGACAGCTCAGCCATGTAATATTCTGCAGTGTCACGACTCCTTTTCAGCATTCAGTTTCGCCAACAGCACACCGCCAAATCCAGATCTGCAGCACGGTAGTTTGAGAAATGAACTCATTGTACGCGGTTAGTGTATATATGTAGCAGTCAAAGTCTGTGCATTGCAAGTCATACGTAGTACACGTGCAACTACGTATACGAGTCAACTCTACACTTCCTGAACATGGTAGGTCCACTGCACTGCTGTTTTCCCATACCTAGATGTTTCCAGTTCACTGTGAGGAGAGCCAATATCGTACAAAAGTGCTGCTTGCTGAGTCGAAAGTACCGTCACATAGACTGCGTTAGCAATACACGCCAATCTGATCATGACCTGGAGAGGTCAACAAGCTCTAGGCCACTGTTTTCATGAAACATTGAGTGAAACTGGGCCGGCAGTTCTCACACCATTTCCCCACAGACTACAGATGTCAGAGTAGACACGCAAGAGTGGTGAACAGTTCTACGTCGGTTTCAATTCGCGCAAACCTGCAGATGAGTTCAGTAGAAAGAAACGTTGCTGGAGAGTGTAGGTTCAGCAGACCAGTCCCATGTAGGCCATTCCTACGCTCATTATTCACCAGCACTTTGTCCATCAACGGCTTCACTGGATTTTGTGTTCACGCGCTCTCCGTGGAGGGCTACCTCTCTGCTTCATGTATCAGCGCAATTACATTAACGAGCTCTTTAGGAAATCGAATTAGCCTTATGCAAGCTATGAAACCGGATCGGGGGTCCCACGTCACTATGACGTTCTCGAAAGCAACCAGGCTCTTCTCGCACTGGAGCAATTTCGGTAAAAGCTCCTCCTCCTCGTGTGATTCACGTGCGGTTAGCTCAGCAATTGCACGGAAGAGCCTGGCTTGCGAGGCTAAGCCTCGTCACCAGACTCACATGAGCCCGGTAGTGTCCGGTTCTCGTATAACACTTTCAGCCTCCCCTGCTATCAATCTAGTCGTGCTTGCCGGTTCTTAAATACTTGCCAGATTAGACATGACCTGTACAGTCAGGGCAGAGCTTCCTTGTAGCTAAGCTAGCAGCCAGAAGTTTATCACGTTAGTGCTTCTTTAAATTCATTGTGTTTGAAATGCTTAAACCTAGACAGCAGCTTGAGAAAGACACTCGCACCCTAGCATGCTGCACATGATTGAGCATGAGTTGCAGTGGCTGAACAGCATGACATATAGGGCAGAGAATAAACCATTCTTGTTTACACCACATCTACATGTTGAGATCTGATAATAACATGGATATAGTTACTTGTTGGAAACTATCAATATCTGGAATCATTTAGACTCTGCATCAAAATGCTGAAGTGAAACAGAAAGAGTAGAGCTGTCACTGCACTGTGTATCAGGTTGTACATTAAAGCAATTGTTAAAACAGAGAACCAGTAGACAATCGTCTGGGGAAGTCCCTATTCTCTGCGTCTGACATGTGTTTTCATTTTTTCATTAATATGATAATAATCACCACTGTCTTATTCCTCCTCTTCTTGTGCAATTTCAACATCTGATGTAAACTGGTCGGGTACTGCTTGGAGCTTGGATTAGGTGTGAGTTGATTGAAAAAATGGCCCATTCTCTGGAGCTAACAACATTATCAAACGTCAAGATGGCTCTCACTTAGGTACGGGATATGCCAAATTTCCCAAATGCACTGTCTGCAACGTCCACATCTGTCCTATGCTCACAGTTTCACGCCACAGTAGACCTATGGCTCATTTCTTTGGAAAACAACGCTATCGAATGTCAAGACAACTCCCAGTTAGCATGCAAATACTACGCTGGGACACCTCCAACATGGCAAATAACTTCAAAGTTGACCTCTCGAAAGGGAACCGAGCATCTGATTTTTGCACCATAATGTGACCGTGGTGGGTGCATTTGGCAATTTTGGCAAAAAATAAATGCAAACTGTGGTCATGGCGGCCGTTTGTTAGCCTGGCAGAAGCCAAACGACAGGCAGACATCAAAGCACAATAACATGTAAATAAACGTAATTGACAAAAAAAGTGAGAACCTGAGAAGAAAATGCAGCCTTTGACCTTAGCACAGGATATAATGACTGAGTTGTATCAGGATTTCCATCATTGGAAGGCAGTTGTCCTTCTGGTGGTAGATCGTAAGTTAACTTTGCAACAATCGGACTGAGTAGCTCTACAATGCCAGCCTACATAATGAAACCACAGGAAAGTATTCATTCCCAACAGCCACAACTACACCTAACAATTTTGCTGACCTGAAGTTTCAAGGAAAAATTCTTACACGATTCTTTGCTTACTTTAGCTGTAATATTCCCACTTGCAATGGAACTCTTGTATAAAGTAAATGTTGCACGAGGAGAAAGGCCAGCCTTCACTCGTGTCTCCTCCAGTGAGAGATTATAATTCATAACTATGTGCATGCACAGACACACATACAACATGCCCTTCAATTTATGTCAATCATAAAATGCAAATAATGGTAATGCATACCAAGTTCACCAGGTAACTGTCTTCCAGAATAATTTAAACAAACAGTTACTTCAAACCTTACATCAAACACGAACTTGATCAGCTTAACTTTAACTCAAATAACGATATCTCGTTCTCACTCAGTGGTATTAGGATAATTCACAAACTGAGGGTGAAAAGCAACTGTGCCATGAACATCTGCAATAGGCCTGGATCTACAACACAACACATAAAATAGAGCTAGCTATTAATGTGCTATGTTCATCTACTCAAACCTTAGTACAACAACATTATCTGAGAGATAAGCTCCAACTAAAACATCTACAACAAAATCGAGAAATATGCTTCATATGGTTATAAAGCACATTATGTACACTTCTAAATCATTGGCATACCAGGATAAGTATTACTGTCAAGATCCATACCACCAGAGAGAGATACCCCGAAGCCCATCAGATGTTCACGATAATGTACCTCTATTGCTTCAATAGTCTACAACAAACCAACTTCCATAGTAGTACTATCATACATTAAGAGATGCCGTACTTGTGATGGTTGATTGACTATTCCACTTACTGATCCATAATACACATAAACTATGCCACTAGTCTTGTCACTAGTCTTGGCATATGGCGCACTGACGACAACATCTGAAAGACAGTGACAAGTTTACCTTCCACTCAACAGTTGCTCTAAGACCTAAGATGAATCAAACATTACCATCAAATGAATCTCCATTCAAGTCGCCTGCTTTGGCAATGGCATAACCAAACTGTCCACCAGGTTTGTTGCCAGTCAAGAGTACAGAGTGAGCATTAAATTGAGCTGTCTACATAAACAGTTAGATACACATTCCATGTCAAATGTTCATTTATGTAGCACCTTGTCGTTCATAAACACAGACACTTGACCTTGCTCATACAAAGAATCAGAAAAAAAGGGAGAGCCAACCAACAAGTCATCAAAACTATTGAAACTAACTAATTAGACATCTAAAATTACATCTGAACTGAAGCCTGCAACTTACCCATCACCATTCAAGTCTGCTGCAGCTACGGAATGTCCAAAGTAAGCACCAAACTACAAAACTAACAATTAATAATCATACAATGATTACTCACAAACATATTACCATACCTGTGTACCATCCCTATGCCATCTTAGCGTTTGTTGAACAGATTCTGAGTTGTATTCAAAAACAACCACCTATACACTAATGTTATAAGTAAGTATCATCAATATATTTAGTTTACTGTACTAACTCTCCCAAAATAACCATTATAACGAGGAGCTCCAAGTACTACATCTAGCACCATAATAACAAATGAGATAAAACTTAATCATTTGAAATCTATCTGAAATTCTCATTACAGTAAGTCTTGTCATTTTTCGTCCATCCAAACTGACCAAAATCAGATGAATAACCTAAACCAGACATATACAATGTAACTACTACAAGAGTTGCAATAAACAACGGTCAATGAAACTGCAATTTACCCAAATAGTCAAACTCTGCAGCTCCCTCCTTTCTCTCAGTATCTTCAAATGAACTGTCTTTATGAAAAAACTGTGCAATTCCTAAACAACTAATATTCCTATATATATAAACAACAGCCAAATCAGTAGTTAAGTAAGACCTTGCCACTTGAATGCCCCAGGGGAACCCCATACAGAAATTTCACCATCCTATTAGCATAAAACTGATTTTTACCTTGATAATTTATAATTTGTTTAGCTAAGCTCATCTCATGATTATTAAGTTTCATATCATCCATTGCACATGCAGTACTATACCTCTGAAACTTGAGAAGATGTTCCAGTCTGGCAATAAAAAGTTCCTCTCACACCTGGAGTTGATGGGTCGTTACATGGATCGCTCTTGTACAGCAATTTAAATGCCTTGTCCAAAACTGCACACCGACCAACGGGATACCACTGACGACTTGTGCCTGACAAGTCAACGTAGCGATGAGCACAAGCCTATGACAGCAAGCAAACAATAAGCAAAGTAACACAAGCATTATTGAAAATGCAAACATATATTCACACACACACACACACATGCACGTGCGCATGCATGCACACACGCACGCACACATGCACGCACGCACGCACGCACACACACACACACACACACACACACACACACACACACACACACACACAAAGCCTGAACAAGTAGTCATACCCAACTATTTCTAAACGTAGCTCCCTTGCCTTGATATAAGATCTCCATGCACTACACAGAGTCTCTGGGCCAGTGCTGACTATCCACCCTAAAGCTTGGATGAAGACAACTACAAGAAATGACTAGACCCTATAGAAAACCCACATGTACTCTGGTCCCATCTACTGGAGAATGTACAGTACTGCCACCAATTAAATTTGGGTAACAATCCTTTTGATATTTTCACCTTGAAATGTTTTGGAGTCTCAAAAAACTATTCTTCATAGCCTCAAAAATACCTACTGTTACCTGCATGGCTACATTTGCATTGCACCCACTGAACATGGTGAATAAACAAAAGAGCACCTATCACCATAGGCCACAACAAAGAAGCTAAAGACGATCCAAACAAGAAGACAATGTCAGTGAACAACAGTTGCAATGTTCAATACCTGTACAGTGTTGACAAATACAGCACACTACACTCTGCTGACCTCTCAACTTTCTTATACTAAATCATGAGACTGTCTTTTTTAAACGACTAGGTCCATAAAAACATATCCAAAGTAGGCATGGTCAACAGACTATGTGTTGGCCTTGCTTTAGGTTTGTGTGCACCAAGGCTTTGCCTCAAACTTCCAAATGTTACGTACTTACAGGTAGACACGCCGGATACCCCAGATACAAGCAAGAAGAACCGTATATAGAGTTTAGTTCAAATAATCCGCTATGTCCAGAAAGATGGAGTTAATGAGTCTGCGCGAAACAACTGTCAGAGTGTCTCACAGACGGCTTGTCGGGAGAAAAGACTGGCAATCGTGAAAGTTGCTTTCTGTTCCCTCTGACTTTGGATCCCCCAAGTGTATAATGAATCACCTGTGTTTGTTTAGAAACAAGTTACTGGGTGCTGGTATTACAAATAACTTCATTTGCATCACAAGATTATAAAAACACACTACAGTAGCATACTGATACTGTAAATACACAAATTTTCGTACGCACCTAATTTCGTACATTGGACTAGAAGACCATTCATACGCATCTTATTTTCGTACGAGCTTTACTGACAATCTTAGAGCACGCTAGCACAGTAACCGTTTCATTTCACGTGATCGTCGCGTCACTCGTAATTCATGAGTTCTAAGCTAAAGCAAAGTGGTATCCATGTGTGGCTGACGTCGAAAGATAAAAAAGAACAAGTACTGCTACCTAATAGATCATGGCTACTCAACCCAAATCGAGCAACATCCGGGATTCATCAAAACGACATCATAGCTGCGAATGACGGTGTAGAGGAAGCTCTGGATCGAGATAACTCGCCAGCTAAGCGGAGAAAAAGAGGGCAGTATCACGTCTACGACTCTAAGACTAGGCTTACCATTACCCGAGTTACGGAAGGATGTGGACTGACGAAGGCATGCACTCGTCTGGAGAAATTGCTAGATCACACTATCACAAAGTCAACCGTTCAATTGATTCGCAACGCGTATGAGTTGAGTGACACTATAACATTGCAAACTGGACGTGTTATACGTAGAAAATTTCATTTCGGTCTTCTGCCATGGTAAAACCAGTGTATTGTTTAGTTAGATATAGCGTTGTAGTACATCATCAACATTGCTAATTGCTATTAGTAATATCAGTTTGTCCTTTAAGAAATTTTAGTACGCATTTTAATTTAGTACATTTAGGAGTTGTACGAACAATACAAAAATAAAATGCATACAAAAATTTGTGGATTTACAGTACCTAATAAAAAGCCAACATGCTTACCAACAGATTTTCTCCTGTCTTAACAGGCTACAGGAACAACTCTGTTTGAACATTGAAACTCAATTACTACATTAGACATAATTGGCCACATCCCCCTCATAACAATTTAGCACTTAGCCATACCATAACAATAATGCTGTAATAGGCTAAAGACAAGATATGCAAGATCCGTATCCTCAAGCCCCATAGGTCTGGTTTACAAGACTTCCAGCTACTACAGTATTAGAGAAAATCCAAAAATACAAGAGTTATTGCCATTTTCGTAAGTAAGATCAAACTAAGAGTAGTCGGAGTGTGCACCCTTAAAGGGGAAGTCCGACAAAAATGAACTTAACTTGTATGAGTAGATCTTACGAAGACAAATCGATCGGTATAAGTTACTCCGTTATCTTCGCTTTTGTAAACGAGAACGAGCGATGTTTCTGTGATGTGCAACGCCCATGCGCCTGCTCCGAGCTTCCTGGTCAATTAAGCTCCGCCCACTGCAACAAATCAATGCGTTTACGGATGTCTGCTACGGATATATCGAGAATGAAGAATGTGAATGCAAAGATACTATAAAGATCTGCCTTCTTGCCGTCAGTGGTTCCTCTCTAAAGTAAAATGATGTCGGTAGAGCTGTTTCCCCGCCAGACTTTGAAGCAGAATTCCTCAATACCACGGCTTACCTAGAGAACGCGCTTGTGCTTGAATATTTGTTAATCCTTGTTCTTTTGATATCCGAAGAGAAACGTTCAGCGCGCCCTCTGGCGTGTGCTACAGAGGACGTTCCTATTTTCACATCCAGTCAGCTCACTTTCTTTTGCCGCTGATTGGTAGGTTACAATCCCAGATGTAAGAATAGGCTTATCCTCTGTAGCTCACGCCAAAGGCCCCCTGTACGTTTCTCTTCGGATATTAAAAGAACAAAGATAAACAAATATTCAAGCACAAGCGCGTTCTTTAGGTAAGCCGTGGTATTGAGGAATTCTGCTTCAAAGTCTGGCGGGGAAACAGCTCTACCGACATCATTTTACTTTAGAGAGGAACCACTGACGGCAAGAAGGCAGATCTTTATGGTATCTTCGCATTCACATCTTCATTCTCGATATATCCGTAACAGTTATCCATAAATGCATTGATTCGTTTGCAGTGGGCGGAGCTTAATCCACCAGGAAGCGCGGAGCAGGCGCGTGGGCGTTGCACATCACAGAAACATCGCTCGCTCTCGTTTACAATAGCGAAGATAACGAAGTAACTTATACCGATCAATTTGTCTTCGTAAGATCTATTCATACAAGTTAAGTTCATTTTGTTGGACTTCCCCTTGAAAGACAATGATAGTACAAATAAAATTGTAAATCTCTCTATATATATATGTATGTATAAAGGAGAGCTGTCTCTGTCTGTCTGTCTACATGGCCACCCTTATCTCCGCCACCCCGAGTCCCAGATCCGCCAAATTAGGCTTGAGCACACCAAAACGTCGGTGGTAGAAAGTGAAGCTGTCTTCGTCTTCCAGACTTCTCCCACGCCAACGCAATTTCCTGCTGACGGCGAATATCTCTGGAACACCACATGGGATCTCCACCGAATTTAAACAACCCGTTCCTGACGTCCGATGGTACGCTTGGAGCATGTCGTTTATTGTGGGCGACATCGACAAAGCAAGATATTTTGCATATATCCGGGTCTTGTAAACGTCTACGTTTGGCCGTTACACACTTCGAAATACCCTGCTATGTTCAATACGCCTATTCCCCGCAACGCCAGCAACGTCTTCGAAGTGGTGATGACCAAAGGGATGGTCAAAATGACGAGAGTCAGACGAGTGAAAACAGCTTGTCCCGGTGAGTATGTAACTGCACGTGACTTTGTTCCTGCTGCCCCGATATAGATCGAGAACAGAACTGTCGAAATGACTTCAACAATCAATAATCCAATCAACGGGACACTCGGTTACAGATACATTTCATGATAAATTAGAACGGGATACTCATGCAACAACAAATAAATTTGCATACATTGGGATACTTGATCCTTGCTAATTTCTCGGAACGGGATATAATTGAACAGGATAAATTACATATGAACAAGATAAATTGTCAGAACAGGATACTCGTACCATAAATTTCCATACAATGTTCAATTAATTAACTTTAGGAGAATTCTGTGTGGCTGCTAGTTCTGTGAATGAGATATACTTCATGAATGCATATAATGATAAATTAATTTACTAACAACTAATAATCTAATCTGTCTGTGCAGAGAACAGGATGGTGAGCTAGTACATGTTATGTATGTATGTATGTATGTATGTATGTATGTATGTATGTATGTACGTGGCTCAATTGGTTAGAGTGTGGAGTTGGAGATTGGAAACATCCGGGACCTTCAGGTCAGAGTTCGAGTGCGGGAGGGCCACATACATAAGTTCCCTTGGGCAAGGAACTAACATACAATTGCCTCTCTCTCCGGAGTGTCAGGTTCTGTCCAAGAAGCAAAGAAGAAGTTTACATATAGACAGTGACTGCTGATAGTGTTTCAATTGTATACTAGTATCGTAGATTGTATACTAGTATCGTAGAAAGTATAGTAGCAAGTACTTAGTAGTGTCTGCAGTAACCTGGGCCCTAAGGGTCCTTGTAACAAAAAAAAAAAAAAATGTATGTATGTATGTGTGTGTGTATATATATATATATATATATATATATATATATATATATATATATATATATATATATATATATATACTAGCTAAATTGCCCGGCTTAGCTCGGGTGCATTCAATTGTGTCTAAAATTTTAGTTACAGTTAAGTAATTAGCAGCGAGTATTCCATTTACAATTCAATTCTGTATGCCGCTCGTTAGATTTGGCTAGTGACAGCTGACTAAAGTTGATGTCAATTTTTTGTAAATTCCTAGAATGGGATACTCATGCATTTAACAATCACTAATGTACGTAATCAGCCCCAGGCGAAGAAGGGTATCTGTAATGGCATTTATACTTTGCAGGGTTCTCCCCAGGATTTCAAAATTGTGTGGTGGAGGACAGTAGTTGCCAGACACGCCCCTTTCTGTGACAGACGCTCAGATACCCAGACCTTATCCGGGTCATATTGACCTTGTTTGTGCTTTCAAGACTTGGAGTTAGATGTACTGTCATCAGGAGCGGCAGAGTCAGATTGCGACTTATGGTCGGCCTGAGGCAGAGCTCCTTGATCCGCTTGACTGGAACTGGTTTCCTCCAGCTCGTTACTTTTAGCTTCTATATCTTCGGGACATGCTCACTCTGACTTTCACACCAATACAGGAAAGAAAAAATTATTGAACCTGCCACTTTCTTCTTCATCTCTGTGTTCGTTTACGCATGCTCACATTAATGCACACATCTACATAGCCTCGAAATTCCAGATCTTTCTCGCAAAAGCGAATCGTCAGGACATCCTAAATTGACTTCGAAGATAGAAGAGGTAAGTGGTTGACAACAAACTCATTTTTCAGTGGCTAGCCTTCTAATAAAGACTTCTGCAGTCAATTAGAAAGCAGATCTTACCTTGCTTTTCTTCACGCGTGATTGTACTTGGTCACGTGGCTGGGATTTGTCAGTATGGCGCTGCGCCACGCTGCCACGCTTTAGGGAGAACCCTGCTTTGGGATACTCGATCCCTGCTATTTTCTCAAATAGGATCTAATGGAACGAGATAAAATTGAACGGGATAAAATGGATGTGAGCGAGAGACACTTAAAATTAAAGTATGTCAGAACTTTATGCAACAACATAAATTTCCATACAACGCTTAAATTAATCAACTTTACGAGAATTGTGCCCGCGGCTGCAAATTAATGGGATATAACTCTGAACGAAATTCTTCATGAGAATTCTTCAGGGATACACTTCATAATAAATTAGAATGGGGTAAATGAGATATACTTCATGAATGCATACAACGATACATAAATTAACTACAACTAATAATAATAGAAATTTACTAACCATTAGTAATATTTATGTCCAATCTGCCCATGCGGAGAACGGGATGGTGAGCTAGTATATATAAAGGAGAGCAAGGAAAGCTGTGTGTGTGTGTGTGTGTGTGTGTGTGTGTGTGTGTGTGTGTGCGTGTGTGTGTGTGTGGACGTGCATGTGCGTGTCTGTGTGTAAATCAGGATCGGGTTGCACTGACAAGGCCATAAGTTATAGTGTAACTGGTTTGTGTTGTGATTGAACTTTTTTGCACAGGGATGATAACCAATGCTACAGTGGAGGAGACTTTGAAAATCTACAAAAAAAATTTCTATACAAAACTGTACGTGACCTGGCTACACTCCTGCCTCCAACCATCAAATGCATTTTTAGATACTTTCTGTCATTTGTTCATGAAAAGGTACAAACAATTTGCTTGATTCCAGAAATTTACTAACCATTAGTAATATTAATATCTAATCTGGCCGCACGAAGAACGGGATGGTGAGCTAGTGCCTAGTAAAAAGCAGTCATTGCTGAAAACAACACTGTTCAAACATAATAAATTTGACACGTTTGAAACAATTACTAATGTTGAAAAGACTTAGTAGTACAGTAATATTTTGGGGGCAAGCCAACGAGTGGCCTTGTCCATCCATAGGCAACACAACCACCTAGGTATTCCTGAGTCACGATAGAAGAGAATTGTAGAAAGTTTTTTGCCCAAGAAAATTATGCCTGTGCACAACCCAGAGTTGAACTAGCAACCCAAAGGTCTTCAATGTTTCCACTTAAATGTGACTCCTTCATGACCTGTTAATGATAACAATGTCCAAAGAAGACAAATAACAGGAAAGTTACATGCAGTCATGGTGTGTGTGTGTGTGTGTGTGTGTGTGTGTGTGTGTGTGTGTGTGTGTGTGTGTGTGTGTGTGTGTGTGTGTGTGTGTGTGTGTGTGTGTGTGTGTGTGTGTGTGTGTGTGTGTGTGTGTGTTATTATCGTTGTTGTTGTGCCCACTCACTGAATTTACGTGGTTAGGTACACAAAAGTCTCACACACCACAACAGGAAAGTCTGTCTGAAATCTAACTACATTAGCTATTATGTGTCTGCCTGTGTGTTTACATGTATGTCGTATTGTGTATGCATGTGTATACGCACGCAAATGTGCACAACTGCATGTAGGCTACTTACAACTATTGGTCCATTTCTAGCTGCTGCAACTGAACAACCAAGCCACTGATCTTGAAGCCTATCTCGCTTTTCAAGGACTTTTCCTGCAGGACGATCTACTTTGTGGTAAGTGAAATCTACAAAAAGAAAACCGTCAGAACAGAAACAAGTTATTGCTAAAACAACTTACTTGTATCTATATCGATAACAGTACAAACTTCATTTTGAGCAATGTCACATCTATACACAGCCCCAGGACGACTGACACCTAAACTTTCAAGTGTTGTAGTGTTGTCACGTGGAGCACCAACAATTATCCTGAAAACAAGAAACTATATTGCCACTGAACACACGTATACAGATTGCTCAACTCAAGCACATTTGAAATACCACAAACTTACCACAAATACATATAATTACATGTGTTTACATGTGTTTACATGTACATGGTGATGTCACATATATAAATTTAACTGTCCACTGCCCTGAATATTCTGGATGACTGATATGAACTCATAAACCTACGCCACGTTTCTACTATCTCCACATTAAACTAGTTTAAAATTAGCTTAAACGAGTCTATAAACTAAACCAGTTCCATTAGGCTACTGTTTCCACTTGCGCATCTGAGACATGTGACAAATCTATTTGCAGTGTTCCTGGAACAACACTTGCTGTTAGCCTCGTCCACAGACTCACGTGAGCCTGGCAGTGTCCGGTTCCCGTATGACAGGAGGCTGAAAGTGCCATACGGGAACCGGACACTGCCAGGCTCACGTGAGTCTGGGGACGAGGCTACTTGCTGTGATACATTGGGCTCCTTTGTCGTCGAGTCAAAACAACAACAGTTGTCACTGAGATTCCAAATTCAGCATCTAGGTACATCAGTAGCTTCTGATGTCTCTTATTTTAATTAATAACACTTCCATCTTTCAAAGCAATCCAACAAAATAATAGTAGATAAAATCAAAATGATGGTGCCAATAGCCAAGAACACTACTATCAGTTAATTAACCAGCTGACCAACTATAAAATGGGTTTAGGAAGAGCAATTTTACAGTTAGAATATAACTGGTTTAGTGCAAGTCAATGCAAGTCAATCCTTAAACCAGTTTAGCATGAACCACTTGTTAAGCCAGTTTAAGTGCTAGTGGAAACATGTACCAATACACCAATTTGCTTGCACAGTGTCGAGACCGCAAAAATACTGAATACTGACACCTCACATAAAGGCATATCTAAGTACATCTACTTATCCACTCAACACAACAAAAAACTAAAAGTAACTGCATGAATTGTTGAATCTCATTAAAGATTCAAAGTCATAGACCTAGACACAGACATTAATGAGAACAAGTTGTACAACAAGTTGTAGACAAGCATGGTGCTTTGTTGCACATGTGCATAAACCTATTCTTTTGTTCAAATGTTAAGGTGAGAACAAGGCACCCCCATTCAGTTGGACATGTTGAAGAACCGGTGTCTGGATAAGTAACATCCTAAAGTATGTTAAACAAGAGGACATATACAATCATAGTCACAAATGTGAATGTTCTTAATCAATGCAATAGAATTCAAAATACAGTACCTACTTATAAACTGTGACTAAATTTGACGATACTTCTAAAATCCACATTCCACAGATGCAAAGCTGTCAAACATTCCAATTTGACGCTGTAATAAACTGTTAATTCTCAGCAGATTTAGTTAATGAAAATCTTGTTCAAACAAACAACATCAACCTATTACCATCTGATCCAAACAATGAGATGCACTGTCTTAAAAGTCTCCTATAATCCATATACATACTGTATATGATGTATTACTAGCCATTCCAGTAGAGGTGCCAACAACATCCCCATCGATTTCTCATAGCTTTACTTGTGTAATGTCTAAGTACTCAACAACTAAAGTATCTGCCAGTTATGCAATCTCAAAATCGTGATCCAGATTATGACATAGCCATCACTCCAGGGTTCTCAGCAGTATGTTGGGAAAAGTGACTATGCCTAAAGTCATGCCTCACATTTTCAATTGGATGTGCAAACCCTTCTGAGCAAAGTACTCACTTGCATGATGTAATGAAGTTATGGCTGGACTACACTATCACCAATGTGGCACCGCTGGTATGTAGGGTCAAGTTGTTGTTCTTCTGTAAGAGTGGGTATCATTATCAACCATAATCCATTTATGCCCAAAAGCTAATTTTTGAACAAAACCTCTGCACTTGCAACAAAGCAAGTCCATGACTACTCAAATGTGTGATTGCAGTCACGGGGCTCCTCACGAGGGACCGACCCCCACCACGCATAAAATTTCTCAATGACAGACACGCTATATCTTCCAGTTCATTCGAACACACGCCTACACCAATGCCATGTGTACTGTACTCTGCAACACTTCCAGCGATCGAAGACCGAATGCAACCTACACGTTTCCTGCACTGAGTGCTACATGGAAAGTGTGTCAAACTCTAACCTCAATGTCACCTTGCGCCAATTGCATACTACACATCTGCTTGTGTACACTGTTACCTACTGTCCACATCTACGCTCAAGACAGAATCTGTCTGAATCCGGGTGTAGTCTGAATACATGACTACCATGTTTACATTACCAATGTCGTAGCTTTTATTATAAGTACTATTAAAATAATTATAAACCCACAAAGCAACTTCATTATTAGACTCCACAAAAATAATCCCTCTGGACGGCATCTTAGGGGTCATTCCAAAGCATCGACAATTTCACAAGTGTACAAAATGCACGCTAGAGAGCCTCTGTACGCTTTAGAAAACGTTCATTGGTAGCAAATGGTTCGTGCTAATTTCTCTTGTTTTTCATGGCCAGAATTGCATCATGCATTGCTCCCGTGCTAGTCGTCCACACCTACAAGATTTGCAAACATGTACGACTGCTACAGCCTATTCTGGTTTTGTTTAGAACAGTGTGACGTCATGCTGGCATAGCCATTGTCTTGTTGACCGAGACGTGTGGATTGGCGCATTGTCCTGCTGGAAGACAAAGTCGTCTCCTATCAGTGCCACTGCGTCTGTAAACATGTGCTCCTCCAGAACCTGTTGATACACCGTGCTGTCCAAACGACCTTCCAGTTTCACCAGAGACCCCACACCATGCCAACACATCGATCCCCACACCATCACACTAGCCGCGTGCTGGACCGTACGATCACAACATTCAAGGAGAAATTCCTCACCTTTGCGACGCCAAACGTACAGAGCACCATCGTTTCGTATGCTGACTTTTGACTCATCTGTAAAAAGAACAGATTTCCAGTCATCCAAAGTCCATTGTGTGTGAGTGGTTGCCCATCCCAGTCGCAAACGCCGATTGTTTTCTGTTAGCAGTGGGTTTTTTTCTAGGTCTCTGAGCGTTTACTCCTGTCTCACTGAGACAACGACGGACTGTTCTACTTGCAAGACACCTGCTTGCCGGTTTCATCAGCCAGCTGATACGAGAGTAGTCGTGATGGTGCTCTGCAGTTCTGCAGTGCCATTCTCTTCAGTCAATGATCTTCCCGGATTGTCATTGCCTTCCCACGTCCAGGTCATTTTTCATAATCACTGCTGCCATGGGAAAGCCGTTGCAGGCACTGATGAACCGAATTCCTGGAGCGGCAGACAAAAGCTGCGATCTGACGCACAGAATGGCCAACTGAGTGAAGGGCTTCAATTTTCCCTCGCGTTTTTGGACACAACCGTTTGCCTCAAGGCATCGCTGCAACTCGTGAAATATCGCATGGAACAAGACTCTGCAACTGCGTGCAGCTGAACGTTCAGGCTAACTTATCGCCTAAGTTTGGCGGTCTCAAGGGCAGCGGTTTTAGTGCAGCTGACATTTTGGCGGTAGCAGTTTGAGATTTTGCTACGTAAACGTGGACCGGAAGTGGCATGTCAATGTTCTCTTGTTGCTATAACTTTTTTAGTTTTTGTCTTAGCAGGATTTTTTTGTAATTAATTAGTGTCACATGATTTTTGAATACGTTGAAGTTTGTTTATTGATTAAAATGGCAAAACAATTCAAATTGTGATGACATGCGTGAAATCAATGCGCAAAAACAGATGATTCACCTTTTTTCATAATGTTGATAAAAGGACCCACAAAATTGCTTTCACTCTCTACTACAGAGCAATCTTAGATTGTATGCCAAGAATGAGCATCCAAGAGTGATGAACGTGTACAAAGACAAGAAAAGTAGGAATGGCCGTCTTCCTTCTTCAAAGCAAACTAGATGTGCAGTAAGTAGTAAGTAAAGCTGCAGTCTTGAACTCAAGCTATGTTACATACTAACAATGGCGCAATCCATGAAAAAAGAAATTCGGAAAACATTTGGTTTTGCTGGAGAAAAATTCAGTGCCAAAGTTAGACTAGACACAAAAATGCAAGGTGTCCCTATAATTTGTCCAAGTCTGTATATACATACATACATACACAAGCTCCAATGCCCGGCTTCGCCCGGGGGACAACACATGCCAGGTGCTTCTCCTTTCCACTTCATAGCGCCGCAGTTTGTCATAGAGCCAATACAACACGGAAGTGGAGGAGAGACAGGTCGCCTCTATAGGTAGAGATTATAACAAAAAGTATCTAAAAATGCGTTTGATGGTATCATAGGTGATGTTGGCCATGAATGATTGCAGTGAATAAAAATGTCGTGTATAACTTGCAATCGTATATCACTCCCGGATATTGCGCTGTCCCGTTGAATGAAATAGTCATGTGCAGTTACACGAATCATATAGCACTCCCGGATATTGCGCTGTCCGAAATGAAGTCATGTGCAGTTAAACGAATCCATCAGAGCAGAACTGAAAGTCACATGCAGTACTCACCCGGATAATCCGTTCCCGTATCTAACGAAGTCACCACTCGTACCGACTCTCGTCATTTCGACAGTCCCGTTGAATGTCGTCTCTTCGAAGACGTTGCTGGCGTTTCGGGGAACAGATGCATTAAACATGGCAGCTCCGTATCTAACGAAGTCACCACTCATACTGACTTTCGCCATTTCGACAGTCCCGTTGAACGTCGTCTCTTCGAAGACGTTGCTTGTGTTTCGGGGAACAGGTGCATCAAACACGGCAGCTCTTCGACGGTCGTAGACTGGCAAACGACTGTGGGCGTATTTTTTCAAGACCCGGATATCAGCAAAAATATCTACCGTTTCCCAGCGTCGCCCGCAATAAATGACACACTCAGCGCGTACCGTCCGACGTCGGGAACGAGCAGTCTAAATTTGGCGAAGATACGACGCGTTGTTCCAGAGATATTCGCGAGCGAGCGGAAGCGAGCGCGATCAGCGGGAAATCACATCGTCGTGGGAGAAGTCAGGAAGACGACCACAGTCTCACTTTCGACTGGAATGAATTCAGTGTGCGCAAGCCAAATTCGGCCGAGATCGGACTTACCGTTTTTGAGAAACGCTCGTATGGACGGACACACAGACAGACACCTCTACTTTATATATATAGATATATACATTAGTACTACCCGCCCTATAGGCAGTGGCAATCTATTGTTGTACACCACTTCTGCAAAGAAGACGCATTTCCGTGACACACGGATGCACACACGCATGCAAAAGCGGCCCGATGAGCCAGTGCATCTTGCACTCTGGCGCATCTTGCACTCTGGGAATTAGAGGATGGCGTACAGTAGCTGGCGAGCACACCACATCCGCATACTCGGTTAATTGATTGAGCAAACAAACTCCAGCCCCATCTCAGACTCTTCCCACCTAAACTGTCATGATCTATTCGTGGAGAATGGCGGCCCAGTGAGCCGGCCGGCTTACTCCGACTACACCCGCGCATCCTCACACTGTAGATGAGAGAATTAGAACGGCGTACAATAGTGGGTGTGCGTCCATCCGCATACTCGGTCAATTGAAAAAACAAACTCCCGTGCATCTCATTTCAGGCCGCCAAAGTCTCGTTTCGGGCCATTGGAGGCAGTCGAGGTGAAATCCAACGCAACCGTTCGTCTCGGACTTGCGATCTCAACCGGCCCACCGCGTTTCGTGACGATCCGACCGGCATCGTGTCGATCAGCACGTTGTGTGTGTGTGTGTGTGTGTGTGTGTGTGTGTGTGTGTGTGTGTGTGTACAAAATCTCAAATTTCTCCTCCCCACGACTACGCTTCATGATAGAACCTACCCTAAAAAATAGTTTCCGTGTCCGACTACAGATGAGTCTAAGAACGATTCGTGCAAGGGAGCAAACAGCGACGAATAAGCTTCATGAACTTCCGTCGCCCCATCCTTTTCTATTGTAGCTAGGGATTGTGTGTACGTGACAACCAAGAAACACCTTCAGGAGTTGAATGCCACCTACAGTCAACTATTCACATGGCCCATACTACAATCAATCCTTTACTACACTGTGCTGCATCTAACACTGTTGATAGTCAATGTTTGCTGACAACAATTTCTATGTCAGTAAATACCATACCACTGTCGTTACAACAGAACTGAGTGCATACCTAGACTGTACATTTCTTGTACATTTGTCTTGATTACGATCGCAAAACGACGATTACCTATACCAGGCCTGTATACACCAGGCCTGTATACGTAACCTAAACTACTAGGAAGTTTGCAGTTTACTTCCATGACAGCTAGGGTTTCAACAAATAGGTATTGTCTAGCTAGGACTTGGCGTTTCAGTAGGCGGTCTGAAAACTCCATTGGACATGTTACTCAGAATGTGAGGCGCCTATGGATACCTACAACTAGTTAGTAGTGGTTCCCATCTCGCTTATCTCAATTAACATATCATCCTTATGTCTTTATGCGCCATGGAATGCTGGGGTTGGTAGAACCAAGACATCAAAGGAACCTCACCAGACCCTCTCCCCACCAACGGAAGTCAAAAAGGGGATGGGCTGGCTGCGCGAGACTAAACTCCACCCAGAGTCATGAGCTAGCGCGCTTTGTAGCTACGGGCGGAGTTATCTGCGCAAACTATACTTGGCACTGCAAGCGTGTTGCGGTCATTGTAACCATTGCAAGCGTCGGCGCTTCAGAAAATTTGTTGTCCCTTGCCCTCCCACTCATATCTCCGTTGCTATTCCAACGTGAAAGACCGAGGGTCGGAGTCTCGGTCTGATGACCGTCTCCTGCAGCACGGTATGGTTGACGCATGCGTATACTTGAGCTCGGATCCTCGCGTTGGGGCCAGACTTAAGTCTGGCGAAGTTCGTCTGGTGAAGGTATCTGACGGCGAAGTTACTTGGTGATATATAAGACTAAAAAGATCCGACGAAGGTAAGAGGTCAATTACTCACACGCTGTCATACAAATGTCTAACTAGCAAAGAACGCACACTTCTTGTGACCAAGCCACCACATCCTCGCCAAACGAAAACGGCAACACTACGTCTCGTAAAAACTATCAAAGGCATGCACTCGTTCCTGTCAGATTCATACCACATACCACAAGAGGAAGTGACGCTTGGGCCTGTGTTTTTAGTACATGTACGGCAGTTTCCTACACTAACGGCAGTGAACTAGAATTTTAGAGTTACAGTAACGAAACAAGACTCCACAAAGTACAATAATTCGACCTCTAGATTCTTACCATCCACGACCAGTTGATGAATCAACAAACTGAGCGACGCTGAATCCAAAATAGGCGTCCTTGTTCTCCCCATGTCGAACTACAGGTTGTCGAATATCGATGTTGCTGCCTAGGATGTCTGATGGCAACAAAAGATAGAGACAGAAGCATACGATCGAAGTTCTGCTCATGCTGAACTGTCACACAATAAATTTGACACGCCAATCCGGTTCAATATATACACCCGGATGGCAGACGTATGTATGCAGCCTGGGTTTCCACGAAAGACGTGCATCCTGAGTGATTCAGAGGCGGGACTAAGCGACAGTCCTCCTTGTGGTTTAATCGAGCATGCGCAATTAAAGCCTACAAAGAATTTCTCGAACACATGAAATATTTCTTTTGTCTCATTTAAGCGAATGTTGAATTTTCTTTTTGCCTATCTTGCACAGTCTAGAAAGATGGCTGGTTGAGGCTGGAAGCAACAACAGGGGATGTTGCGGTTGGCAGCGGTTAGCAATTGGCGTGAGCAGTCGAAGCTATGTCTACGGTTAGGTGGCTACCGGTACTTCTACGCGAAATGACGATGATGAACTTTTTACGCCCATCGTGGCACGGAAAACCTCCAGGAACCTCGCTATACGGTTGGGTGGCTACCGGTACTTCTACGCCAAATGACGATGATGAACTTTTACGCCCATCGTGGCACGGAAAACCTCCAGGAACCTTGCTTAGAATGTACAGGTATTACCTAGTCTTCTAGTAATCTAGCTAGACAAGTACGTATGTATACAAGAATTGTTTAAAGTCAGAATTTCAGAGTAGGATGTCAGTACCTAGAAACTGACACTGAAGTGCATTGGTTACCTACATTGAAGTTCGTCTAGTGTGTATCAAGGCATGGTTGAAGGTTGGTAATTTGCAAGGACTATGGTAGACAATAGAGCCATCTTGTGTGTGATGGTTGGGTAACTTATCAGGATGTCTTGACACTTGCTCAACGTTTCTAGCTGCATGTGCTCATAGAATGTAGGGTATTGCAGAGTAATTTCGGATTACTTTTACTTCTCTGTGGACTTCCCAATTAAAGCTAAATTATCAGCATACATGGCAGCTTTCATGACACCAGTTCCTTGAGCTTTGACTCTGTAATTGATGTAGAGACTTTCCTCTTTTCTGTATTCAATTTCTACTTTGCCAACTTTAGCTTTGTGTAGTGCTTCCCGTACAATCTTGTCCATGACAAGATTAGATAATACAGGAGACATAACACAATCCTGACGTACACCAGTTGTAAATTCAAATTTTGAGAACTTCTCACCTCTAGATATGACAACACAATGTGTTCCATCGTGAATGTCAACAATCAATTGTACAGCTTGTTCCTGGATGCCTCTCTCTTTCAAGAGTTGTCTGAGAACATCTCTAGGTACGGAGTCAAAAGCTTTTTCCAGATCAACAAAACAAATATGGACAGTAGACTCATGTTCAATGGACTTCTCAATTAACTGGCGAACCAATCATATTTGATCAATTGTTTCTCTACCCGAACAAAAACCACATTGGGCTTTTAGTAGTAGAGGTTCAACTGACTCTTTAAGTCGTTTCGGAAGGATATTTGCTAATACGCACACACACACACACACACACACACACACACACACACACACACACACACACACACACACACACACACACACACACACACACACACACATACACACCACACACACACACACACACACACACACACACACACACACACACACACACACACATCACACACACACACACACACACACACACACACACACACACACACACACACATGCACGCGTGTGCGCGCACACACACACGCACTCACACACATTTTTCTTTCTTTTTCGTTACTCAATGAGTTCACAACTTCCATTTAGCAGTTGTTTACAGTTTGTCTTTGATGAGCACGCCCATGTGCAAAGAGTCCAATTCTGGAACGACATACTCGATGACAGATATTACAAACTTTCTTTGTACCAGTAGTCAAGTTTTGAGGTATATAGTTGTGCCGCATTAGTCTCTTTTCTTCAATTTTGTCAATTCTACCTTCCTTGTAGCGGTCTAAACCTAATCTCATATTTTTCTTCCACATTAAACAGTCACATGCTATTGTTTCCCAATATTTGTGATCGATATCGATGTTCTGTAGATTGTGTATTAAGTGTCTTTGAACCTCAACTTCTGACTACCAGCTTTTCTTGGTGCATCTAACAACTGACTGTATAGCACTTGTTTTGGTAAACGTCTCTCATCCATTCTTGCAACATGACGTACCCACTTTAGTTGCTGTCGAGTCAACATGTATTCAATTCCTGTTATTTCAGCTCTTTGCAGAACTTCTATGTTTGTCACTCTTTCTGACCAATGAATTTTCAGTATTCAACGCAGACAGCGAAGGTGAAATTTTCTATATCCCGAATATTTCTTCTATATAGCGTCCACATTTGTGATCCATACAGAAGAGTTGCAAGAACGACTGCTTTGTAAACTTTGATTTTAGTCTTTATTCTTATTCCTTGTTGACTGCATAATCTTGATTGAAGTGCTCCATACGCTTTATTCCTTTTTGCAAATGTGCAGCAATGTCCTTATCAACACTGCAATCCTCTGAAAGAATACTGTCAAGGTAAGAGAAAGAAGATACCCTCTTTAGTGCTTCACCATTCACCAAAATGTCTTTGCCAGCATTTGCTGTACCAGGAATTGGCTGAAACATGTACTCCATTTTCTTGATATTTATTTGCAATCCAAAACTGATAGCTGCTTTTGCGAACGAGTTTACAATTTCTTGCATACCATCTGCAGAATGTGCTACCAGAGCACAGTCATGTGCAAAGAGCAGATCCCTTGATTTTGTGGTTAAAGTTTTAGATTTTGTCATAAATCTGTGAAGATTGAATAAACCACCATCCATACGATATTGAATTGATACTCCTATTTTCAGCTCGACCATTCATTTCATTTAGCATTGCAACAACAAACAGAGCAAACAGAGTTGGTGCTAATACACAGCCCTGCTTTACTCTGTTTGCACAACAAAGCTTTCTGATTTTTTGCCTTCAGATATGACTTCTGCATTCATTACTTCATGTAGATGTCTGACTAGATTTACAAATTTGGGCGGGCAGCCCACTTTTGTCAAGATTTTCCACATTGCCTCTCGATTAACTGAATCAAAAGCTTTTGTGAAATCTATAAAGGCCACGTACAGTGGTTTATGTTGCTCCTTGCATTTTTCTTGTAACTGTCTCAGGGTAAATGCCATGTCCATGGTGCTTCTTCTTTTGCGGAAGCCACATTGGGACTCAGAAAGAGTTTCTTCTGCTATTGACTCTACCAGTCTATTCAAGAGAATTCTTGATAAGACTTTACCAGCAGTGGACAATAATGAGATTCCACGCCAGTTTCCACAGTCACTTTTGTCACTTTTTTCTAGTAGGTTGTTATTATTTGGGCATCTTTCAGGTCCTTTGGTACAATTTCTGTATCCCAAATGTGTGAGATGACCTTGACAATTTCCTCTGTAAAAATATCACCTCCTCTTTGATAAAACTCGGCTGAAAGACCATCGAGACCAGCAAATTTTCTAACACACACACACGCACACACACACACACACACACACACACACACACACACACACACACACACACACACACACAGACAACTCTAGATTTATACATGGGCTATGTCTGCTTTCTGTTGATGGGAAACTACCCTTTACTGTGATTGTTGAATGGTACTGCGTGAAAAGTTGGTTCTTCTGACATTCCAGGTAACCAATTTGTATGATGAATCATAGAAGAATGGCTCTGTGCCATGATGTCTGGTTTAACCAAGTACACTGTTTTGGAGTACAATTTGGACTCTGGCGTACTGTCTCAGCTCTAGCTTGGAAGCAAGCAGTACGAATATATTTCTAAGTATTTTGTTGAGGCCACATTTGGAGTTAGCAGTATTGCTATAGTTTAGCTGGAGATACCAGACAATACTATATATACCAGACTTTGATTGACTGACATGGTGGGGAAGTTGCTCTTTGCATTGTGCCATTCTGCAAATGTCATCTTCAGCAGTGTTGGGGTGTATTGGCAAGTGTTTCCTCTTATATCACTTTTATCTCCTGGCAAGAGCATTGCTGAACTTACAAACTTGAGGAGGCTAGCTGCTTGTGTTTTAACCTTTGTGAGACCTTTTGTCTGAAAGGTCACACCTACTAATATTGGTAGCCTCCCCAGTCCCATGCGTTACCGATGCCACTGCTCCTGGTCTGCTGATTTATGGGCTTGTACAATTTGAATTGCTTTCTCAAGTGTAAGGTCTGTTTTGCCGACAACTGTGGTGGATTATATACCTTTCATAATCTGCCCACAGACCAATTGTTGGTCACCAAATGAATTTGATCATGGAGTATAGTGTTTATATCTCAAGTGCAACAACAGCAGAAGTACTTTTTCTTAGATAACTTTCTTTTAGGGTGCATTCGAATACTAGTTCTAGAACTGGAATTGGTAGGGAGAGCAAAGTTCCATAGCGTTCGATTGGTAGTTGTTGCAGTTCTGCTTAGTGAACTGGAATTGTTGGAACTGTCACGCCCTAAATGCAAGAATTCTCCGGAGGCTGTTGAAAGGAAATGGTGGGTACAGATACTGAGGCCATTGTGGACCGTCTTGTTGGCTGTAATGAACACTTGTGACAACCATCGGCTTGGCAAACACCAGAAAAAGCAACATTTGGAACTGATTGCAGTGACCTTCTTGGTGAGCAGCTCCAAAACACCGAAAGCAAAAGTACTCTTCAAACAGACTACAAGAATTGGAGTAGAAACGCCATTCCACTTCTTATTGACGCTTGCCATGATATCGGGGTCATTGCGCATGCTCAACTTGCTGACAGTTCTAAGTGTTCATTTGCTAGCAAGAGGTCCAACAGTTTTGACAGTTCCAGTTATAGAACTAGAACTAGTATTCGAACGCACTCTTAGTTTAAGGAAACTAATTGTGATTATGGTTATTTGACACATTATTGCCAAGTTTAAGGATGAATGTACTGGAGATTTAGAGTTATCTTTACTGAAACAAGAAGAAATCGATATAAAGAAGACCAAAATTTAGTCATGCCCCCTATATCAGATCATTTTCTCATCTTATAGTTGACTTCGTAAAAACTAAGTACTTCAGCAGTGACTAAGTGTGATACTGTTGTACAGTTGTACAGTACTGCTTTATTGAAGATTTATCATTGTCTAAGGCTTTTCCTGGTTGTGTAAAAATGTGGCACTTCAGCAGTCTTTGAATGTGAAGCAGCTGACATGGGATACTGTTGTGCTGTAACACAGTAAGTAGAATCTTTTAACATAGATTGAGTCTCCATTACGTTATCAATTTTTTTGCTATTCACAATTTCCCAATGCTGCTGGAAGGGCTCTATGAAACTGTGCCTCCTACTAAAGTGCTATCCAAAGGAATCATTATTTGTAATTGATAATTGTTTTAAGGGGCGTCTTAAATGTATTGTCCTTTATGGTATGATTCAAACATTTCTATAAGAATGAGGGGAGATGTAAGGATTGCAAGTGTTACATGTAGCAATGAAATCATTGAGTCTTTTCAACCCACACTTTTAACTTAGTTTTCACTGTTGTCCACTGGGTTGGAAAGACTTATGCTGCTATGCAAAACTTGTTTCTATTGTTTTTTACAATTCCTGCGTCTTCCCTCATTTATACTGAAAATGTTTTTAACTAATTCAAATACATAAAGAGTAGTCATTCTTTTGCCATTTTGTTTGTTTGTAGGTTGCTGTCCTTTTCTGAGTTCAATATGTGGCATCTAATACAGCTAACGTTTTTGTTAAATCGTATCCAAATGAGCTATTTCAACCAGTGCCGTTTTATTCTTGAGTTTGTAACTTGCTCACATCATGCGTCTTTTGAAATGTATCTCACTGCATGGACCACACAGGTCTCATTGCATGTAAAGACTGGAGGAGCTGGTGTTTTGACCTAGGAAACATGGTTTGGATGAAGAAATGCGTGCTAGACTTGACAAATTTCAATTTTAACTTATCGAGGAAGGAGAGCGATGTGCACAAGCAAGCATCAATGTTGGACAACTCAGTACTCTCTAACTATATGATATATGTAAAATATATTGTGATAACCTTCTTTGGACTATAATATACGGTAATACGTTGTTGAGTGAAAGATTGAAAGTTGTAATGTCAGTATCTTAATTGTCTCGATTTTTAGAAACGAGAGTATATGTCATTTGCTAGTCAGGATGTGGTATTGATTGCATGCACAGAACAAAACCACAGCCCAGGTTGCATCATAGGGGTTTATTGCATTGAATTGAATTAACACCCTCTGCTCCGCTCTTTTGCTTCTTTTACACTTACAGAGAGGAGAGATAGCTAGCAGATGTGCTTTTCTTGTGTAATTGCGTAGGTTCATCGTTGAATGTTCACACCCGATCACAATGACGCGCGCTAGGCAGTGAGTGTAAATTGGTTTCTGTGAGCCGGATCAGTGAGTGCGGTGTTCACTTTTAGGCGAGGCGTTCACCTTCCAGCAGCAGCAGCAGCAGCAGCAGGTGTACAGTCAATACAACAATTTCATCATCGTCTTAGATAACAATGAGCTATTTGTCTAGGATCGGAACCGATTAGTATGATTAGATTTGGGCGGTTTGTGTCTTTGACCTTGTCGTTGCTGCTAGCGAGCATTGCAATCACTGTGGAAGCATACAACTTGGACACAGATGAGCCAATGGTGCGGCAAGGTTTCAACGGAGAGGGGGCTTTATTTGGTTACAGCGTGGCACAATTGAAGGATTCTGCTGGGCATTGGTAATCTACGCATTATTCATTTAGAGGTGTGTTTTTGCATGCTTGTACTTGTAGGCTTGAGTAGATACGCTTAGTCCATTAGAACGCTTTCGTAGAACTTGTTGGACGTGGCCACGGATCTTTCTATGTGCAACGAGGAACTTCTCACGTGCTTAATTAATTCCGTTCACGCCAGTCCTTTTCGGTACAATAACATATCTCGTAGTGCGACCACACGTAGACAGAAAAAAGGCTAGTCTCGTTATCTCATGCGCGAATAGGCTCCTCGGTCGCTGCGCCGATCTGGGCCAAATTTATCTGTTGTACGATCTATTGCACTATGATACTTTTGGCCCTCGTCCTGCGCTTCTTCGACCTTCTTGCTCGCCGATCGACCGCGCCTCCGCTCCCACGACGAAATCACTAAAAATTTGTCCTGTTGGTAGTCGGCAGCGGACAGACAGAGGTCCTTGCTGGCTTTCACCTGTAGGCGCTAACCATCGCGGACCTGGTCGAATGTTAGTACTAGGCTTAGAAGCTCTCGTAGTCTCGCGCAGCCAGACCCTTACCCCGCCCTCATGCCGCGCGTGGAGAAGGGTCTAATAAGGTTCTTTGATCTTGCCATGTTGCCGCATCACCGAATTCCGGTGAACTAAAGACACTATAAATGTTACTAGTTGTATGGTATCCGCAGGCGCCTCGCGTTTGTGAGTAACACGTCCAATGAAGTTTTCAGACAGTCTACTGAAACGCCGAGTCCTAGCTGGACAATATGTATTTGTTGAAAGCCTAGCTGTCATGGACGTAAACATGCAAACTTTCTAGTAGTTTAGATTACGTATATAGGCTTGTTATAGGTAGTTGTCGTTTTGCGATCGATCGTAATCAAGACAATTGAAATGTACAGTATCTAAGTATGCACTCAGTTCCGTTGTAACGACAGTGGTATGGTATTTACTGACATTGAAATTGATATCCGCAAACATTGACTATCAACAGTGTTAGATGTAGCACAGTGTAGTAAAGGATTGAGTGTAGTATGGGAGGTATGAATAGTTGACTGTAGGTGGCATTCAACTCCTGAAGGTGTTTGTTAGTTGTCAAGTACACACAATCCCTAGCTACAATAGAAAAGGATGGGGCGACGGAAATTCATGAAGCATTTTCTTCATCGTTTGGTCACTTGCACGAATCGTTGCTAGACTCATCTGTAGTTGGACACGGAAACTATTTTTTAGGGTAGGTCCTATCATGAAACGTAGTCGTGGGGAGGAGAAATTTGAGATTTTGTGTACACACACACACACACACACACACACACACACACACACACACACACACACACACACACACACACACACACACACCAAAAGCTTGATGGAGAGCCATATAGGACCACGCCCTTTCTGTTGTGCGACCGGGATTAGAAGCCTCGCTATGCTCGGCAATAAAGAGGCAAGATAATGTGACCACTTCTCATGCCAGTCATTGCATGCTGGGTGTCTACAGGATGTCTGCAAGAAACATGCAGAGCACTAGTACGTCGCCACACAGCCTAGCATCTAGTTTCTCACTGGACTAGCCTACTTACTAGCCGAACATGTATGTGCTCGTCACCACATGCACCAGCATCGCAAAGTGAAAATCAATGACTGCAAAGGGTGCACGCGTACACCATTTCGACGACGTTTCGTGACAAAAACTCACCTCACGATGGCTGTCCAATGGTAAGGTTATGAAACGTTATTCGTGGCTTGCTTAGAGTTGAAGATAACATCGATGATTACATCCCGTAGATACCCAGCATCCAACCACTGGCATGAGAAGGGGTAATATTATCTTGCCTCGTTGTAACATTTATAAGGTCTGTAGTTTACTGGAACGCTGATGCGGCAACATGGCAAGATCAAGGAACCTCGCCAGTCCCTTCTCCCCGTGAGGCATGAGGGCGAGGTAAGGGTCTGGCTACGCGAGACTAGTCTTTGCTGTGTTGGTCACAGGGGCGTAGAGTGACCTCTAGAAATGGGAGACTCAACTTGATGATGCCACGGGCATGCCCACTTGTATAGGCATGCCCACTTATATAGGCATGCCCACTTCTATTGGCTTCTATTTGACTGATATGGAGGGCACGCCCACTTCTATTGGCTTCTATTTGACTGATATGGAGAATCAGTGGCATATCCAGACTGGAAAAAGAGTGGTGTATATACTATGTACAGCTTTGGTCCTCACACGTATTTACAGTCCACAATTTTTGTGATCACGCAATGATGGGACTATAGCCCGGTCTAGTCTATGCCACACTTCACCCCTGTTGGTCATGCTGGTACTTCTGCTTGGCTTGTATTGACCTCGCCTCAGCTGAGAGATCAGGGTGGATGTGATCCAGCAACGTTTCAAGTTTCAGCCCTAACAGCGATTCCACCAGTGTCACTCCCGTTGTGGTGTGTGGCGTGTTTTGGTAGGCCATCAGGAACTTTTGCAGTTTTTCTTCTAACTTTTCTCTCTTTATCTTCTTCATTCCCTCCTTAACTGTTTGTACTCCTTGCTTTGCCAGTCCATATTGGAGGCTGGGTGTAGAGGACTGTTTGGTATGAGTGATGCCATTAGTCATGCAAAACGATTCAAACTCTGCACTCGTGAAACAACTGCCTGTTATCTGAGACAATCCACTCCGGAATTCCATGTATAGCTATTGAGGCTAGGCTCTAACTTTATTGATAGTGGCTTGGCTGATGGCTGCCCTGACTATGTGTACGTCCATCCATTTGAACATGGTATCAATAATTACTAAAACTGTCTTTCCAATGAACAGCCCGGCGTAATCTATATATGGAGCCATGTCCACGGCTTTTGTGGTCGTCCCCGTGGTAGTAATGGGGCTCTCATTGGTGACCTCCTTGTTTCTTGATATGTCGGTCATGCCTTGGTCATTCATTCTATGGCTGTGTCCACTCCAGGCCACCACAGGAAACTCCTCGCCAGGGCTTTGGTCTGGCAGACCCCAAGATGCCCTTCATGTAGTGTATCCAGTAGCCTTGTTCTTCCCTTTGTGGGTATCACCACGCAATGTCTCCACAATATACATCCTTGCTGTAACGTTAGTTCCCCTTGTCTCTGCCACAGAGCAGGCAGTTCTGCAAACCGGAAGTCCTCCTGTCTCCTTGGTGACTAGCATGGCCAACCTGTATCCAGTGTCATACCTGAGAAAAACAGGGATCTCGAGATGTCATGTTTGTAATCTGTTGGCTGTATCTGGCGAAGCATCCAATTGTTGTTGTTTGGTTAGAAATGATTTTTCCAGATATTTCTGCCGGTAGTCTGGTGGTCGTTACCAGTAAGCGGCTCAATACATCCGCATTGCTGTGTTTAGACCCTTCTTGGTATTGCAGATTATACTGGTATGCTGCCAGTTTCAATGCGTAACGCTGCATCCTTGATGATGCCATCGCTGGAATACCTTCTTCTGCCTTGAGTGTTTAAACCCAACAGTGGTTTGTGATCTGTGAGCAATGTGATGTGTTCCTGCCGAATATACTTGTGGAGCTTTTGATACCAAATACCAGGGCTAACTTTTTTTGGCAATCTGCGAATATTTCTTCTCAGTGGCATTCAGTGAGCACGAGGCCAAATGCAATTGGGCATGCGCTCGATCCCGTCCTCCATTTTGTGACAATACACTTCCCAACCATATGGTGAGGCATCACAAGCCAACACCAGGTGCTTGACCAGATCATAGTAAGCCAATACTCTTGTAGATATCAACTTTTGGTTTGCTTCTTCAAAGGCCTTGCTCTGCTTTTTATTCCATTCCCATTTCGCCCTCTGCGAACTAACTGATATAAGGGTGCTAAGATGTTGGCAAGATTAGGCATGAATCGGTTATAGTAGTTGATTAGAAAGCTTCAGAGTTCTGTCACATCTTTGGTTTCGGCGTTTCCTTCACCAATTTGGCCTTGATGGGATCTGGATGCAGTCCTTGTGTCATCAATGATGTATCCCAAGTAGGTGACTGATCTGGTCATAAAGGTGCACTTCTCTCTTTAATCGGAAACTCGCCTCTTCCAGCCTGCTCAGCACGTTATCCAGAACATGCCTATGCTCTTGCTCTGACTGTCGCCACTAGAGCAAGTATAAAACATTTTGTGAAAATGATGGATATATGTAGACAGTAGAGATGGGTATGTACTTATTCATGCTCATCTCCTACATCACAATCGAGTACTGTAAGTGTCACACATGAATGTTGCGTTTTAGATTGAAACTGCCGCAAGCAATTAATTTGGGTAAAAAGATTGTGATGTAAGAGATGAGCATGAATAAGTACATACCCATTCTTACATATCCATCATTTTCTCAAAATGTTTTTATACTTGTTTCATTCATTTTTTAGTTACGTATATGAAGTGGTTTTTGTCTCGCTCCAATCTGTGTTGCTACTGTGAGTAGATGTGTGTACATGGTTGAAGATGGAAATGACGTGTGCAGCTTGATCTAACAATATTGATTGCATCAATAAACAGCTCCCATCTTTACACTCGATTAGCAGCTGGCGGATGTACAGAACAACATTGATTGCTTCAATAAACAACTCATCTTTACACTCCAAACATACATGCTCACGGAGACAGCACACTGTGGAAGTGGCAGCTAATGTCCCAAACCGTAGTTTCCACCAGCTAATACAAACCTGCCAACCTAGCTGAATTAAAATGCGTGAGTTTGCAGGAAACTACGCAGTGGAATGCGGAAGTTTAGAAGTTTTTGACATGCCTACAATAGCATTAATATATAAATTTTATATTGTAATAACTGTTAAATAATGTATAAATAAATATATAATTATTAAAATTTAATATTTACATGCTCGGTTGGAGTAGAAGCCATTAATTAATTAATTAATTAATTACAGTATACCTAATTAAACAAGCAAAGTCCAACAAATGTAAAACACAGAACTTGTACATACTACTGCCTGTCAAAATGTTAGTCTAGATTAATTGAATATGAGACCAAGGTATATACACATTCTCGCAGCCAGTTGGAATGTTCTAGATTCTATTGTTTGCGGCCTTCTTCGATTGCTTTTCCAGCAATACAACTCCTTGGTAGTCTAGGATAGCCAGCCCTTCCCCCTTTCCACTTCCGGACAGTTTTGCCTGACCGACTCCTTCTATGTCAGTATTGTGAACAAGTATGTATGGAATTAAAGGGTAACTGCAACGCAAAAATCAAAAATTCTTTTCTGTTGGAAATTGATAGTTTTAGTTGCATACATAAAAGAAAAAATAGTTTTAGATTTTTAAGTTAAGTCTTCGCTGAGATATAGCAGGTCAAAGTTGCTTCTGGTTCTTCAAGTTCTGGTAATGTGTTATAATGGGCGTGGTGTAGTGTGACGTCACAGAGGGGAGGCTCCACTCTAGCGTGTATTGTAAACAAAGGAATCTTTGGCGAAAGAATGGTTCAGTGTTGTGTGACTGCAGGATGCACCAATTTGTGCAAGTCATACGCAATCGTGTTTCGATTTCTGAACATCCCCAAGCTAGGAAAAGAGTGGGAATCGCAAATACGGAGGACAATTACAGAGACGTTTGTGTCGTCCGGTCGACTACTACTGAGTACGACACGTCCTACTGAGTGGACAGGAGTTTGTACACTTTTAGCCTGATTGCTTCGTGATACGTACAACCAGGTCTATTCAAGAGCTTAGAGTATGCATTGTAGAAGAGCAAAATTGAGGCCACCATTTTCCAACTACCTGCTTCCACACTTCAAGGTCACAGCACTCTGGAACCTTTGCAAAAGACAAGGAGAGCCATATTTGAGAAGCGGGAGGGTAAGGAACACTCTCGTGCAGGACTAAAGGTACTGCAAATGGCTAGGAGAGGTCAGACTCTTCATGACCATAGATAGACTCACCTCTTGATCATCACGTGTAGTGAATGCAGTCGTATGTGGTACAGTATACTGTACAGTGAAGTCAAACCTTGTGTCAGCGTGAATTCAACTTACGAACTTTGACTTATTTTGTTCTCTTTCTCACAGCAATAGAGTTTTGCATGAATTCACCAGTACACTGTGCCACTATTGTTGCTAGTATTCAACATTATTATCGCATCACTATTTGAGACAACTTCGAATACATTTCGACCACACACGCACTCCACACGAGTACCTATTCGTCATCTCACAGCGACCGCAGCTGCACCTGTGATGGTTGTTTACTTACCCGGATGTGCATCGATTACGTTTGCTACTCTTACTTCTACTTGCAATGATGACAGGCTATCGGGTAGCCTGTCCTCTTCCTTATCCGCTTCCAAGGCTGCAGGTGATCTCAAAGCTTCAGAGACACTGTTGCTGAACTCAAACCTGTGTGTTCTAATCACTATATAATGGCTCTCAGCAGATCTTCTTCATCCTGCGATTCATGCAATGACAGAACGTTATCATCATGTAAAAACCTCCAGAGAGTTCTTCAGAAGACTCGCTGTTGCTGCCATCGCCTCTACCGTAGCAGCATTGTCTTGGATATGAAGAGGTAGTCATTTTTACAGGCTGCTGACTATACAGACGCACGCGCGTCTCTCCTCTGTGATGTCACACTACACCACGCCCGTTATAACACATTACTGGAACTTGAAGAACCGGAAGCAACTTTGACCTGCTATATCTCAGTGAAGACTTAACTTAAAAATTTAAAACTATTTTTCCTGTCATGTATGCAACTAGAACTATCAATTTTCGACACAAAAGAATTTTTTATTTTTGCGGTGCAGTTATCCTTTAAGAGCTGGATGGAGAGAGGGGCTGACACATAGACATTGATATCCAGATATCAAGTATGAACAGGCACACCCACTAATGGTCAGAATGCAAGAGGTTTGATACCCAATGCGAGTAGGTGGGAGAAGGGTCCTAAATGCAGAAGTCTCTCCAATGTGGGAGAGTTGGCAGCCCTGCTAATAATAGGTATATCATTGCTACAAACGTGACCGGAACAACATGGTGTTGAGTAGAAACCCTATGTTGAATTGCGTAGCAGCAGTTGACTGATACTGGGTGGACTTCGCACAGTTGTAGCTGTTGGGTCAGTGCAATTTCTTGGACAAGAGCGAATCGTTTGGTATGACTCTCGTTGTTGTAGCTGCTTCGGCTGATAAAAGTGAATGTGAAGGAATAAATCATCTTTTTTACTTGCTGATATACGGTTTCTGAGATGTTCAGTGTCAGTGTTAGTAGTCTGACTCTGAGATTTTTTGCTGAGTTATAAGAAATCTGGATAGCACGTATTTGGATACTTTGTATGGGTGGCTATTTTAGAATCGTCGCATCCCTACATAGAGAGTGCTCATTCAGGTAGTTAGTTGTTTGTGGCATTCCCTTCAGCACTTCTTCCAGTACTCTCTGGAATATACTTGGAGCTGATGCAATACTGAATTGCAATCGCGTGTACTCGTAGAGTCCGTGATCGTGAGATGTTGATGGTGGTATATTTCCTTGAACCGTTATCCAGTGGTACTTGATTATACGCTTGGCTTAAGTCAAACTTTGAGATGTACTTCCCCCTGAAAGGGTTGCCAATAACTCTTCCACACTCGGAATTGGATAGGTATCACACTGGGCTACCCTGTTGTTGGTCTGTTTGAAGTCTCCACAGATCCTGATTGGCTTTTCCAGCTTCATTATCAGAACTATAGGTGTCGCCCATTCAGACTGAGTAGCAGGGGTGATAATGCCGTCAGTTTCCTATCGTTTTCGCTGATCCTTGACCCATTCTTTCCAAGAATAAGGTATACTTCCGGCTTTGCAAAACTTGGGGCTAACTGCTGCATCTACTACAATGTTTGCCTCTGGTCCCATTGATGAACAAGGACTGCATCCAGATCCTATCAAGGTCAAATCAGTGAAGGAATTAAGCACTGGAAGCAAAAGATATGACACATTTGCAGCCACTTCTGTTGTTCTCAGCGATTCACAAAACATTGAGGATGTGATGATTTGTCTACAGATGCTGCAACAAGACAGCAAAACAAGTGTGACTTCTCTCTGCTGCAGTATCTAATAAAATGCACTACAAATTGCCCAGGACGAAAGCAACTGACAAGAGCACACTTCAAAATCTCTCAAAAGATGTACTGATGTGATAGTCGGACTTTTCTTACGGTATCATCTATCGATATAGCTATTGGCATAGCACCACGCCTCTATCGAGTAGCAAGTGCACCCTACATTGTTAGGAAGAGACTAGAGACCTGGCCACATTTTTGCGCCTGAGCAGTTGGCTGCCTTTTTGGTTTGAAATCGATTTGAGCTGATTTTCTTGTGTCTTCTTCAGCAATTTTTTTCTATGTTGCGTTTCTAGTTGTAGTAGGAAACTAGATTGTGTTCAGTCTAGTTCTTGGATTCTGTGATGTAATGACCAATGAACCCATCAACGTTCTTAACTTGCTTGGCCATGGCCAAAGAAAACGCCAATCTAAGCTATACTCTCCACAGGTGGCTTCCAATTCAGACATCATTAACATGTCAACAGCTACTCCCAGAATTATGATCAAGACAAGCGTCAAGCTTAATTAAGTAACACGATCTGTCAGATCTACGTTCTTCGCTAAACCGTCTACCTTTTCCTCTACAGACTGAAGGAGTTCTGAGGTCATCTCTTTCTGAGCCGATGAAAACTGTTTCACTGGATCAGCTGTGTCAAAGGGCGCTCGAGGCAGAGCATTCAGATGAATGTATTTTAGTAGGAATAGCTACACAAACCAGCAAAAACAAACAAACAAGTGTGGATGGTTCAATACTGTACCAAATTAAGGGTACCATGACTAAGTCACCATTGCAGAAATTGTAACACAGTTTGAGTTAGTCTTGGCACCTTCAATTTGGTACAGTATTGAACTATCCACACTTGTTTGTTAGCCATTCCTACTAAAATACATTTAGAATGTCTTTGTATCATATTCATTTACTTTTTGCATGAAGAATATCACGTGAATTAGCAGAACCCGCAGGAAGACCAGCCTAATGATTTCTAGGAGGTAATGCATCCAAATGCATACCTGTAGTGTTTGAGCACTTTGGCACCGGCAAGGGGGGGGGGGGGGGAGTTGCAGCTGTCTGCTGAGCACTTTGTCAGCACTTAATTAAGTCCAAAGATCAAGAAGGAAAGAACAACTCTGCTGACTTCAAGACCTACTGGAGATGTCGATGTTCCATTACACTGCAGAAACTCAATACCCGTGTGATCATGAAAAAATTGAACATTGTCCAAGGTGATTCTATTTTAGTGATGACCTCAGGCGTGTCCAGGTGCGCCCACATTAATTACTTAAGTTAAGTTAGAGTTTACCTGACATTTTATGTACAAATCAACAAAATTTTGTAAGCGGAAAACTTTGGTAAGTGTCCAAATTCACCATTTCATAAGCAGCCAACTTTGTAGTGTTGATGAACATACCCACTTTTCTGTGCAGAACATCAACACGAAATCAACAGAATCAAAACAACAGCACCATGCAAAGTATCTGCTAAGCGCCTAGGCATGTGTACATCCTAGCAGTATCTCACCAGGTGTCCAAGTGTGGACATATCAAAACCACAGCACATGCATGCACGCTTAAATATCTGCTATTGCCTAGGCTCACCAGCTAGTTGTCAGTCTGTCTGGCATGCGTGACACATGATGATTATAAGTACACACTATGCGAAGTGTCGCTAAAAACCAAGAGCGGCAAAAATTAGTAAATATTTAACTTTAGCAAATCTGAGATCGCTTATGAAATTTACGAAAGTTATATGCTTACAAAATTTTGTTGATTTACAGTAGTTTGCGTTATCTATCTAATGTCATTGTATGCTAGAAAATTTGATAGCCAATAAAACTATCTATCTATCTAATGAATCATACACGTGGATTGTAATGATAGATTGTGTTACTTATAACTAAGCTTGACTGTTTGTTTGATCTTAATTCTCGAGTAGGTGTTGACATGTTAAATTGTACGTGTCTGACTTGAAAGTTTTAGCCAATTGTGGAGAGTATAGCTTAGCTACATTTAGCTACAAGTTGAGAACCTTGATTCATAGTCATTACATCATAGTAAATAGAATCCAAGAACTACTGAACGTAGTTTTCTACTACAACTAGAAAAGTGACCTAGATAAAAAAAATTGCTGAAGAAGGCACAAGAAAATCAGCTCAAATCGATTTCAAACCGAAAAGAGCCAACTGCTCAGGCACAGAAATGTCTCTGAAACCCAACAATGTAGGGTGCACTTGATACTCGATGGGGGGGGGGGGGCAGTGCTATGTCACGCGATAGAGACCGTTAGATGTTACCGTAAGAAAGTTCTACTATCACATCGGTACATCTTTTAAGAGATTTTTAAAGTGTGCTCTTGTTAGTTGCATTTGTCTCTGGACACTTTGTAGTGCATTATATTAGATACCGCAGCAGAGACAAGTCATGCTTGCTTCGTTGGCTTGTTGCAGCATCTGTAGACAAATCATTGCATCCTAAATGTTTTGTAGATCGATGAGAACAACAAGCGGCTGCGAATGTCAGCAGGCACACCTGCGACCGTTGGAGCACACTTAGCGCCACTTTTAAATTTTTAAATTGGTGGAGGACACGGATTGAGCCACTCACACAAAATTGTGATAGCCGTATTTTCGAACCGATTGTTAAACGAAGAAAAGTGCTTCTGCCCAGGATAGTTTGCAGCAAAGAAACGTAGCCAGTTCAGTCGGAGAAAGCGTGCAGAATGAGAAAACTTGTGTGAAGAAAGTGAGTTGAAATTGTGGTATATTGCAAATACATTTAAAAATAAACCAAACGGTTTTCAACGTTCAAACTTAGCACGCATAGAGAAGAAAAGTGGGAGACTTGAGAGCAATGTTATTCATTTTTTGCAGTAGTGCTTCTGAGCCAAGATAGAAAGGGGGCGTAAATGAGCTTATATATTGACATGCTAGCCATTCCTAGATAGTGACTATGCTCACTATCAATAGCTGCTTACAATTGTGCTTGTAGTGCAAGCCAATGAAGATATATGGCCTTTGTACTTGACTTGCATGCATGTTGAAAATATGAACCAGATGAGGTCTCCATAACTCTATAGTAGTTTGCTAACACTTGTGATTGATTCTTGTTCAATTTGCTGTTGACGTTATACGCATTCAACTGTATTAATGTCATCTACACTGGCTTCGTTGACGTCTTATCACATCAGCTTCCTTTTATTTTACACAAACAGCCAACCGAGAGATTATAATGCTCTCCAATGGACTAGACAACCTCTTTGAATGCTACTTCTTTTTCACCGACACCATGCAATGTTAGTTACAATACTGTAACTGTGTTGCAACAACCATGCAAGTAGACTAGCTATCTGTGTTTAGTTGTGATGTTCTATACATATTTATACACACACACACACACACACACACACACACACACACACACACACACACACACACACACACACACACACACACACAACCATCTTTTCTGACTCAAGCAGCAAGTTATTCAGGTGCAGCATCTGAAGCAGGAGAGATGGAGAAGGACGAACGACATCACTTCGATGTGTCCAGCTCAGGCAGCAGTTTTCATCCATTTGTAGTAATTTTTATCTTCAAAAATAGAAAGAATGGGAGCGAGTGCGCCATTAATAAGAAAGTTCGCCCAATTGTAAAATGTTAGTTGCTTATTTTGATCAATTTTGTGTAATAAACTTAATAACAATTTGAACGGCAGCCTCTCCTGGTGGCTCTTTAACATTTAGTTTTACTAATTCATCACTTATGATGTTAGAATACTAAAATAGTTTGCTTGTACGAAGGACGGGGCATGTATCTACTATATATATTTATTGATATATACAGTCAATAATATTGGTATATATATATATATATATATATATATATATATGTATTGAGTGACACCCATATATTTGTATATAATACAGATAACACAAATAACACATATCTGCCCTAAGGACGGAAGCACAAACAGTCTAAGTCATAATAATTAGGTAGATAGTCACTAATCAGTCTTGAGTTATACTGCCATAAACGAACAGATAACTGTTCATGAAATTGCCTGGAAGCTTGGCCCAGAGACAAGCCAGATGATAGAAGAGACTTCTTTACAATTGATCTTAACACCTCCAGACCATGTGCAGCCCATATTCCGTATGATTCCACCACAAGAGGGTAGAACAAACAGCCATAACTTGAAACGTTAGCAAGATGGCGTTCATCTTTGTCCACTTCCCCAGCCTCAGCAGCAGCACCAGCTTTTATGGCAGCATTAATAAGGTGAGAGGGAGTGAACGAATTCCTCACGGAAATGTCGAAATAAGCAGCCTTGCCTAGGGAAAAGTTGGGATGGAAAACGTCACCTGGTCTTGTCATATAATGAGAGGAACAGCATTGTTCTCGACGTACATTGGAGTTGTGTAAGAGCAACCAGTGGAAGATGACGTCACATAAGGCATCATGTCGCTTAATCCGAAGAGGACCACAGCCAAGAGCACGGTCACCAAAATTGTCCAATTGATGACCACACACACAACGGACTGAGTGTGGGGGTGCTGGAAAAACCGGAATTCCCAAACACAAATGCAAAGAAGTCACAAATTCACGCGGAGACATGGCCAGGCCTAGACTTGAGTTGGAGATTGCCTTCGACCAAGTCCCCGCATGCGAATATGCGACAGCACTGAAACGTGCCTGTTCTCGCAGACTAACAAGGCTGACTTTAATGCTGGATCTCAAAGCATCATCCAGAGCCTTCTGGAAGGAATGTTGTGTAGAAGAAACAGAGGACGAGACAGAACTAGTAGGTGGTAAAAGACTTGCAAGATGTTGCCGGCATTGCACTTCACCTGGAAAAAGGAAGAATGCTGAGTCCAATCATTTTCTTCATGTACCGGCATGAATGCTCAGTCGTTAAGAAACCGGAGAGACAACTGCTGAGAAGAGTTGCAGCTGCCAACGAAAGCTGCAGATGAAGATCTAGAGGCCTCACGAAGACCTAGACCACCCAAACAAACTGGAAGAGTTGCCTGTCTCCATGCCAGGTCAGAGATCGAAGAAGAGGATAAAGCCTCTAAGCTGTGATGAAGACCACTGTCAAACTGTATCAATACATCATTGATCTTGAAGCCAGGAACCGTTCTAATGATGTGATTCAACTTGCAAAGGCTCAAACAGCTGCAGAGAAGATGAAGCTCCACCTGAGGATCCTCTAAAGCTGTCAAACGGTCCTGTTAATCCAAAATCTTGTTCACTCGTTGGGAAACAAATTCAGTAACATATGAGGAAGATCCATATACAGGACAACCAAGGAAGTCAACACCACCATGAACCTGAACACTGCGCTGAATTTCAGTAGCAAATTTGGGGAAATTGTGATCTCCAGAGGGCCAAAAGACCTCGCATTTGTTCAAATTGACATGAAGACCAAAAGAGGGACCCTTTGATAACAAGACATCCAAGAGACAAGCAACTGAAGCCCACTGGCCAAGGAAAGAGCCATCGTCCAAATACCATAACTTCAGCTTCAAATCTGGCAATGGACCCAGGTCATCCAAAAACTCCATAAGAATGAGGGAGAATAGTAGGGGACCAAGGGGGATCCCCTTGTTGCACTCCTGAGATGACTTGATCCAAGAATTCCCAAAATGCAACATGCCTTCACAATGGTAACACCACAAGGACCATCCAAACAAGGCTGGGAGCTCTTTACATAGACGACTCAAAAAGAAGCTTGAGAGCATTCGTTGAAGGCATTTGTCATATCAATTTTCAGGCAACACAAGTTGGGATTAGATCCATATCGAGCAATACAAGCTGATAGTGTGTGCACAGCAGCGTCTAAACCTCCTGGGACACCGACACCAACCTTGCCGTAAGACAAAAAGGTGTCAGGTAAGTCCTCTTTCACAGCAGAACAGCACAGACGGCTGACAAGTCGACGTAGGACCTCACCGACAGCTATAGGGCGGACACCACCATGCTTCTTCAATAGAGCAGTGAGACGTGCTCCACATAACCAAGGGGCTGTCCTAGGGTCAGCACGACCAGACAAAAGAAAATTTAACAAACAGGTCAAGTTCTCCAAACACTGCTTGGCTGAAGGAGTTGTAGTACCAAGAATAGCATCAAAAAATGCTGAGAATTCAGTTGAGAAGCACCAGGGCTGGATGCTCGAGGAAAAGCTTGAAGTGAAGCTAGAACTGAATCCATACTGACAGATAGTGAAGGAGGGATATCACCAGAAACAATTGGCAAGACATGCTCTGGGTGGCGTTGATAGATTTCTTCAAGAACCTTGCTGTCATGAGGGCTGGCTGTACCCAGAGAGCCAAGGCACCGCATGGCATCTCTGTAACGACCTTCCGTGGCATAAGCAAGCGCCCGTTTTTGATTAATCTGATCTACAGGCGAAGACTTGCAATTAGAAGACTGTTTACAATCAGCATCCAGTCTAGCCTCAAACTAAAGAGACTGAATATCACCAGAAGTCCACCGTTCTAGATAGGATAATAACAAGGATTGGACAACAGCACGTTTCTTCTGTCCGCCTCTTGGTGGGCATCTCAAAACAGCTTTAGGGAACATGTGAAGACGAGCATAGCCCCATAAACCATGGTATGTGGCATTCTTGAATTCTGTGGCAAGAACTTTCGCAAGAACAGGACGAACAGAGCGTGGAATGTGGCCAATAGTCTTGACTTGTAGCAGAGAAATCTCTTGCGTCAAAGACTCAAACAAGACAGCCTCCAGGTGAACGGGACACGCGAGACTGCATGCTGCCTTGATTGCTTCAAGAACTGGGTCTTGAAAATGGCTGATGTGATCAGTGAAAGGACAAGATGAAGAACCCGAGGAAGCACCAGACGCTGATTCACCAGTTACAGAATGACATGAAGTAACGTCTGTAGGCGCGCTAGCCAGATTGTGAGTGGACGCCATTCCGGAGAGCCAGGAAGACAGAAGAGGATCTACCATCAAACCACCACATCTAGGGCAACCAGGGCCTTGAGACCGTCGACAAACTTTCCATATATATATATATATATATATATATATATATATATATATATATATATATATATATATATCAATACACTGGTGATATTTATTTATAATTATTCTGTTTTGGGGGATTTAAAGTAAATTATGCTATCCCACTAAGTGACAATCACTATTATAATTAATTAATAAATACTGCCATACAAAGTATGATGAAAGAAATCTTGTGGCGCAGGGCAATTTAAACGCTATTTAAGACCCTGGGTCTTTGGACACCTTCTAGCCTTCAGGTGTCAAAGATTATAGCACGTAGAGCTTCTTGTAAACATAATGTTTCAATTAGCCAATCTGTTAGTCATTTTCATGTTCAACCCTCTATTGGACTGCGGTGTAACAATGCTAAAATGATACTATCTTTTGATAAATACCAGTAAGTTATAGCATAGCTAAGATCACGTAACTAATTAACACTTTCGCACCACTCATAGGTTTTCTAGTAGTCTTTTGGTTTTTACCAAATTTAGTTTGCTCAATTTGTATAATGGAAGAAATTAAATAATTAATTAAGGTGCCATTCTTGGAGATTCTCAGTTTTATGGTATTTGTCTTTCTGCTTCATTAATTAGCCATTTGATTAGTCATATTTCAGTGTTAACTAGTTGTTTTAATGGGAAAGGTTGATTGTTGGTGCACCTCGGGATAACACCAGTGTTTTGAGCAAGTTGAACGTGACTTCTTCTGGTGCTGTGTATCGATGCAAAGTAGATAAAAATGATTGTGAAGTAATTAACGTGGATACAGGTAAGTATAATTGTACTATTATGCTACGGAACAAGGAATTTTGAAATTGTTGATGTTGACCAGATTATGTGTATGGCAAAGATCCCTATGATGATAAGATGAAGCAGCGAGACATTCTTTCGGGTCAATGGCTTGGATCGTCTATATCTGCCTCCAACTCTGGAAATCTTGTTGTATGTACTGCAAACACATGTCTTAACATTAGTCTTTATGTACAGTTTTTAGGTTTGTGCTCATCGATATGCTGATAAAACATTAACCTTTCGCGACAGGCATCCCATCGGTCGTTGTACTATACTTAATACAGACTCCAACATAAAGTTCAAGTACACACCTTGTAAAGATGGTGGGAGGTATAAGCAAATAGGTGTGAGAGGTATATCATTCTGTCAAGCTGGCAGTTCAGTAAAGATGTCAGAGGTGGGCTTGTGTTGTCTTGTATTCTGACACAGTATGATATTATTTCATGGGTACAGGATGGGTCACTTATTACAGTTGGAGGACCAGGAGCTTATCTTTGGAATGGTATGGATTTCTGTAAAATATTGTGAAGAGTATAATGAGCTAAAATGAGTAGTCTATTAGTCATTAATGAACAGAATATTTAATATATGCCAGTCACGTGACAACAACTTACAGATGTAGTCTTTACTATTTTGTATCAAATTTTTAGGCAAACATTACTAATTTAGTTATTGCTCTGCACTCTTTAGTATCTACAGCATTATTGAGATGCATGACTTTAATTAAAGGGCCACTGCAGTGCAAAATCGAGATTATTATTAAGCTAAAGTGAAAGATCTACAGTCTAGAAAAAAATATATTTAAATTTTTGGCATGTGTTTTGAGAGAATGAGAGCAGTCCAAAGCTACTTACGCAATACTATTTCCGGAATGGGGTGGTATTAGCACACTGACATCAGTGGAGGCAGAGTAGTGCTATCATACCTACTAATTAGTATGGCGAGTGATTCAGAAACGACACGTTGGAGCGAACTTGCTATGTGTAGGCATTCGGAAAGCGATTTAGGATTTGTTGATGTCGTCAGATTCTTCGTTGAACGAAGTGCTGGAGTATGCGGGAGAGCAATCTCTCAGTCTGCCGACATCGTCTTCTGAACACAGCAGAAGACGTTGGATCTGTGGAACCGTAAATGTTTGAGCCACTCGCTGACAGTGCATCTACTGATGAATGCTGTCAAAGGCTGATGTTGACGAATGCAGTGAACGGCTGTCTGACATGTCATGGTAAGTCTTATTGTGCAGAAGCGGAAGTTGCCAACAGCTGTATAAGAAGTGTTTCCTCTAGGTGTGATTGTGGTTACTAATTATCAGTACTCTGCAAGTGTGTGTGTGTGTGTGTGTGTGTGTGTGTGTGTGTGTGTGTGTGTGTGTGTGTGTGTGTGTGTGTGTTTGGCAATGAAATTGCAGTTCTCTCCAGAATGAGAGAATACGACTCCAGTTTGCAGTGCATTGTAGATCACTCTGGTTTTCGTTACAACTGTCTTGACGTATGAGTACAGTACTGTACTGCAAACAGCATACTATTAGTATCGCCAAGAAGATGGAACGAGAGTGCTACCGCTGTCTGCACATGGGTAATACGTAACCCCATCATCATAATAAGCGTTGCATTGTCACTTTTGCTTTCCGACATGACACTTTGTGAATGTTCACGCCTCTCTCCTTCGACAGAAACAAGAGCTTCCAACAACTGAAAGTGACACAATTACTTATTTGTTCTTTTGTTGATCAACAAGCAACTGCGCTTACTCTAGCTCTTTCTCACTTCTCGAAGCCAATTAAGCCTCTTCTTCTTCCGGGGCAGTTGCGGTGTGCAGCTGCTGAATCAACCTGCTATACGAAAATAATTGGTCTACATCGAACTATAGCCTTCTCTCGTGCTGCTGAGTCCAAAGCTTTTAAACAACTAAGGCTCTTTCTCAAAACAGTGTTCTTTGAAGTGACAGCTGCAAACTCCATTGTGCTCTTACCAGCTGTCTCTTAGTACTTAGTTGTGTTCATCAAACTTGTTTTTCCCACCTTTTACAAAAGTGTGGATTTTGGAAACTGAAATACACTAAATCTTGACTGACTAGAGTTGTACAGCCTGCTGCAACACAACGCCGCACCATACTCGAGTATCACAACAATGGATAGGGTGCCTCCAATGACGTCAATGTGCTAATCCGCCCCATTTCGGAAATGGAAAACGGAAGTAACTTTCAATTGCTCTCATTCCCTCAGTACATTTGCAAGAAATCTAATTTTATTTTGTAAAGTACACACATGTAGATTTTTAATTTAGCTCAAAACAGTTTTTGATTTTTGCACTGCAGTAGCCCTTTAATAGTAATAAGCTTACAATGTATCACGATGCAATAAGATCTGGGTCTGACCCAGGACAAAGCCTAGCCCAAGTGTTTACAATTATTTGAGCCACCTTAGGCCCCAGGCTTGTGGGTAGATCTCACTTTTAAATGTCAGGTTGGGCCTGCAACACAATGTTAGCTTCACAAATGCATCTTGACTAGCGCACACGCACTCGTGATTTGCTTGCACCCCAGACCTTTTGGCATGTATAACTTAATACCTGAATGGGATGATGATAGTGACATGACATGTGCATATGTAAACGCAAACCACAGCCAGGGCCACATTATAACGGGGCCTTATGTAAACAGGACTTATAGCGCGTTTACACGAGCACTTGTAACCGGGTCAGCCCGTGTCAGCCCGGTTTGAAAGCTACGTGTAAACGCCCTTCGAGCCGTGCTGGCCGGGCCCAGCTAGAATGGTGGGGCCAGCCCGGGCTGACCCGAGCCAGGCACGTCGTGTAAATGGTGTGCGTACTGCACCGAGGCCGGATTAGAGCTGCACATGCTCATTTCGTTCAAGATGGCGTGGAGCGAGCAGGAGACGCTTTGTCTCATCCGCTTATGGAGCAATGATGGTATCCAAGCGCAAATAGAAGGTTGTAAAAGGAACAGAGAGGTTATCGATACATTAGCAGCTGGAATGACAGATGAAGGCTACGTTTGTACGGGTGTTCAATGCCGAAATAAAATAAAGAAACTAAAAGCGGATTACAGAAAAATCAAGGATAACAATAACGAAACTGGACGACAACGCCGTTCTACGAGAATTTTTGAAGCCATGAACGAAATTCTTGGCTGCAGACCTGCCACTCATCCTCCTGTCTTGTTGGATACTCTTGAAGAAGAACTACACGTAGAAGTCGAGGAGGAAACTCTCAGGTCAGCAACAGAACCATCTACGCCAGCAAGTGCTCCAGGAGATGTTACAGCTGAGCTACCTAGTCGTGAAGAAATTGAAGCGGGCAGCTCACAGTCTCAGAGTTTCCATGTGCAGAACACAACTACTAAAAAGAAAGGACTGAAACAGCGTTACGAGGATTGTAAAGCAATAGGGCGTGATGCAAAAATGAAAGACATGACTGACACTATGATGAAAACAATAAAGGAGGTGAAAGAGGTGGATTCATCACTGTTGATTGAGTTGGAGGAAAGAGGATGAAGTACGAGGACCAAAGACTAAATGAGGAGAGAGAATACGAGGAATGAAGAAGAATGCAAGAGATGGAATACGAAGATAGAAGGAAAAGGGAAGAAAGAGCGTTTCAACTGCAAATGATGCAGTTGTTGATGGGTGCAGGAAATCGATCTCAAACACCTTATTTCTCATTCTCACGTATGCTTCATGATGATGGATTTCCAGATCAAAATCAACCAAACTGAACTAGTCAGTAGTTTAACTATAACGAATAGTTGACACTGTAAACATGTTCTGAGTAGGTCAGTCATTGTGATTTACGAAACTTCTGACAAGAGCGTCTCTAATTGCAAGTGGTTCGGCAATGGTAGCATGTGCACCTGCGGGCGCTTGAACGGCTGGCTGTTGTAGTTCGTTTTCATCCCCACTGATCCAGTTGTCATAAAAAAACTCCCCATGTATTTCACACAAGTTGTGTAACACGCAGCAAGCAGCTATAATGTGAGGGACATTTTAACGCTCATGTCATTTTTCTTCATGAGTCGCCTCCAGCGGGCCTTCAAGCATCCAAAAGCATTTTCAACCACAATTCTAGCTCTAGAAAGTTGGTAGTTGAAGTTCCTGCGTTGTTCTGTCATGTGATCATTTTCAGGGTAAGGTTTGATGAGCCACTTGAGCAAAGGGTATGCAGAATCTCCGATAAGAAATACTGGTATGGTGCACCCTTCAATTTGTTTGCTTTGTCCATTTAAAATCGTCCCTTCTGCCTTACTGAATAACGCAGAGTGAGCCAACACTCTAGCATCATGCACACTTCCTGGGCCAGCCAACGTTAATGTCACAAAACAGGTATTGATGATGGTCAACAACAGCTTGAAGAATAACAGAATACCATCCTTTTCTATTATAATAGTCGGTGTGATTCAACACAGGTGGAGTAATTGGTATATGACTTCCATCAATGGCTCCTGCACATGGAGAAATAACTGCTGGAAGCAATGAACAACTGCTTCCAGTGCATCTCCTGAAGGAAATTTGATATATGCTGGCATCAGTCGACGAACGATGGCCCTACATGTGTTCTGGACAATAAGACAGACAGACGATCTGGAAATACCAAACAGATGAGCTATGGTGCGGTATTCTACAGTCGTTGCTAAGCACCACAAGGTGACAGCAATTCTTTTCTCAAGAGAAATGGAATTTCTCATGTTCGTGTACTCAGGTTCAATGTCTCCTCTCAACTGCTCACATAAGTACAGAAACGTTTCCCTGCACATCCTGAAGTTCTCTCTCCAATCCCGTGAAGTAAAGGTGTGCTGCACTATATTTGACCATCAGTGATCTGACCTGATAAAGGCATGGCTGCTGGGTCAGTGCACTTTCCGGCCATTCCCTTTTTCAATATTTTAGATTGGTTAAAAATTAAAAAGTACATCATGTATTTCAATTTTGGACCAAGTTTTATCCAAAAATTAAAAATTGCAAAATTGAAAATCAAAAATAGAATATTGAAATGACAGCTGCACTTTCCGGCCAAGCATATTCTATCTAGTCTTCAGTGACAGCACCTATACATGATAAAGCAATCTGATGATTGACACTGTCTCCTTCAAGGTGTACACTCAAGGTGACAATCTCAAGTAATAGGCTGATATATAGGGATTAGCAGTAATGATCTAGGATTCTTTAGGCAAGCGAATTATTTTGTTCAGCTGATGTGGCGTCTCGAATTTGTTGATTGTACACACTTGCGCTAGTAGAGGGATTCAGTTTGTAACACACTTGCAGGTATAGAAAAGGTGCACCTGAACTTGCACCAAAGGGATTAGAATTGTTGCACAGGTTTAACTCAATTAAGTATATCACAGCTCACCTGCCATTGCCCTAAGTGATAAGCCGATTAGCTTTATTTAGCACAAATTACTCAACACAATAAGTGCACAACCGTGATAATTGAACTGTAAATCACCACTCAGATAACCATCTTCTGGATACAGTACAGGTATTGTTGCTGAAGAAAATAGTGGATCTGACCATAGGTGTAAGAATTAATTAATCAACAAGAACAAGGCGCTCGATAAATTCAACAGAAACTCTCCATGTTCATCATGTGCTAATTATTAGCTTTCAAAATAATCGTCTTTTAATTAAAACCAACCCCTGATAGCATGCTATATGTACACTTGTGCTACAACCCTAATTGCTTTGTATACACCCACAAGTCTGTTACAACCAATCCCTCCAGTGAACTCTATAGACGACGAAATTTGTCTCATCAACTAAACAAGAATTTTCTTCCCTAGCTAGAGAATCCTAAAGATGATTACTGCATAGTTATTAACTGCTATTTCATCAGCAGTAGGTGATAGCTATTTGAGCTGTTTGTCTGTCAATTGTCACCTTGAGTGTACACCTTGAAGGAGACAGTGCCAATCATCAGATTGCTTTATCATGTATAGGTGCTGTCACTGAAGACTAGATAGAATATGCTTGGCCGGAAAGTGCAGCTGTCATTTCAATTTTGTATTTGATTTCTTGTATGTAGTAAATCAATTATCTATTTGTAATTTTCAATGTTTGGATAAAAATTTATCCAAAAATTAAAATGCATGAAGTACTTTTTAATTTCTAACTAAACTAAAAAATTTAAAAATTGAATGGCCGGAAAGTGCACTGACCCTGCTGGTTATTACTTTATCATCAAGATATTGACAGAGGCGTATCGTTACCTAGTAAAGCTCCAAATGTATCTTTCTGGGGAAGTAAAATTGAAAAGAAGGAGTGAACAGAAGATAGCAAGGAGCACAGCTCTTGAACTCCTTTGCTGCAGCTGGAACAAGTGACGTCCACTGGCGATAGACCTACGCCTTCTATGAATACGATATCCTCTCGTAAAAGTCCTGCTAATCTCTTGATTAGACTGTTGTAAGGCCATAGAGAAAAAAACGCGTGCAGCGTGACCTCTGTCCATTTCGATGTAGTGCGACCTATGGCAATCTCTCAAAAGCTAACGCACGCTAAAATCACGCCCATCTGACCATCACGGCTCTGCTCGGCTCGGCTCGCTATGCGTGCTCGTGTAAACACAGTATTAGACATGCTGATAGTTGTGGTTCAGGCCATTTGAGGTAAAACTCCATGATGCTTTGTGTGAGTTGATATTTCACTTCTTCTGGATAATGCTGACAATAGTCATAAACAACCTTGCTCAGCCAAGTCTGGTAGCTGCATAATAGTCTCGCGTAGCCAGAACCCTTTCCGCTGCGTCATACTTTGCCCAGAAGTATGACGCTGCGGAAAGGGATCTGGCTGCGGGAGACTAGCTGCATGACTGGGTGACCTAGACCGTCCTGATCTCAAGCAAAGGAGGCTGCCGTACTTTGATGCATGTGTTGGTGAGGAACTTCTCCAAGTTATACTCATACTATTGAATTTGTTGATCATGCAACCAGGCTCAGCAGCTTAAGCTGGTGAAATGGAAAAAGATGTCCTGAAGGCATAGCAACAACATCACCTGTGGTGTTTTGATTATTGATTGAGACTTTGGCATCTGGTTGGAAGAAAGCTTAGAAACTGTCAAAGCGATTGCAATAAAGCTATTTATTTATTAATAAGAATTGTTTCTGTTAGTAGTGCCAATTGGCATGAGCTTTGTTGGACCTCTCTGCCTATGTAAGATGATTTGGACAACTAGTAGTCATGTGTCAGTTATCCCACCTTCACTTATCCGACACCTGGGATATCTGACAGGTCAAGCTTGCCACGTGGGTGATGATATGACAGATAAATGATATGACAGATGATATGACGGATAAGGCATCCTGCATATTATATAAATTCACAATCAATCATTAAAAGTATACTTTTTATCTTTAGATCAATAAGACAATTGGTTCATTTAAATTCACATCTACATTTAGTATACCTAATGTGGAAAAAATGCCGTATAATATGAGCAATAGTTGAGTACGTAATAGCTTTAGTTATCCATCATACCCTGAAAGAAAGAAATTTGTTTGGGAGAAAAATACGTGCGATTTTGTGCAATCACAAGCCCATTGCACAAATATATTCCACATATATTTTTCATCAATATGTATATATATTGATGTTTATTGATATATACTGTTGCACAAATCAATTCTGCACAAGTAGTGATATTTCTAGAAAAAGCGCAATTTTTCTCACGCACAAATTTCTTTCAGGGTATTTACTTATCCAACAAGGGTCGGGTTCCAAGGGGTTTGGATAAGTGACACAACTGTAATTATTAATGTTCAGAATCTACTTTGGGACTTATCTGGATGGTTATGATGTTTATGAAGGTTATAGGGTAGCTATAGGGTATTGGCTTTGGAGTAGCAGCTTTTAGGTAGCTTTGCCTACTTATATAGTGAAGTGATGTACTTCTAAGTTATGCTGCTTTGGTCGCATACCGGAGTACACTAAAGCACCTACATACCTAATTCAAGTTTGTACTAACACCTGATAGTGTCATTAGAAAGAATTGGTGGTATATACATGTGTGTTTGGTGTGAATGGCAGACCTTGAGCAGATGTTGCATTACATTCAAGAGTCTTTACTGAATAGCCAGGTTTTTACTATCTGCATGCCACAAGAAAGCATTCGGGTCTAGCTGCTGGCCAACAGAGAACACATGCTCAAGCTTTGTAAGTAGGTGTTTGGCTGCCAAGTACCTCATGCAAAGAACAGGTGCATCTACCAGTACGTTTAGAAATAGTAAACTAATGCAGGACTTACATGTACTACTACATGTATACACAGAAAAAATTGTCTGACATGCAACGGAAAAAGACGAGCGGGCGGTTGGGCGGGCAAGAACAAAATTTTTAAAAAATACTTCCTGCAGATCTTGAACTGGACATAGATTCTGTTTCTGACTGACGTCTTAAAAGAAAGTACACATATTGATGCTTAAACTCGTCATGGAGCTGCACCTCATCATCTAACTCAGTGTCCTGTTAGGAGGACGTGTCTGTGGTCACAGTTTGCACGTTGAGTACATTGTCCATTCAATCTCCGAATCCAACCTCCTGCAACATGTCGCGAAGACTCCAGTCACCAGACACACGAACAATCTTTACATCTCTCAAAACGCGTGCCGCCTCGGACACAGATATGCACAGGGCAACACAAGACATCTTATTTGTCAGCATGCGCATGCATAAGAAAACAGCGGCCATCCAAACACAGCGTGCTGAGTACATCATCCACATCACCAAATCCAAAATACCTCACGAAGCCAGACACACGAAGAATCTTGCCAGCTCTCAAAACATGTGCCCGCTTGAACACAGATATCCCCAGGCCAACAGAAACGTATTTTAATATTAACTAAAAAAACTTAGCGGCCCTCCAAACACGGGCGGGCAGGTTAACCCAATCAGACAATTTTTCTGTGCCGCCCAATGCAGAATTTTACAAGAGCAAGTCATTTTGGAAAATAACATTGTGACTTGCATGACACGTACTAAGTGAATTTGATTTTGCACTGTGTTTATTATGTGTTGGATACTACTGTATGAGCTAGGAGTAGACCATAGCACAAGCATATATGATGAAACATTGGCAAGAATTTTTTGGCAGTTTGCTAAAAATTGACTGTAAAAGCATATTATCATAGTTTATTTGGCAGTTGAACATTGTTGTTGGATAATTGAGAAATGTGCGATATTCTCCACCCACTAGTTAGTTATGTGGCTGCATCATGGAAGAGCTAGTTTATGATTATGGAATTTAAGTTGCATCGCTTCACCTACTTCATCGATAGCTTCACGGCCTCATTCTCATGTTTAAGCTCTCTGCTAGACAGGATAGGCACAACAGACGGCAAGCAGGGGTTACCATTTTGTGGTTCATCTGCGTGATGTACTGCCACATTGCCATGATGCCTGATCTACGAGGGCAATGATGTTAACATCTCCCAGTGACATTAATGGCGGATTTTATATTGGTGCTCGCTAAGAAATCCGCCAAAATAAATTTCCTGCCGATATTTTATCTTAGTATATAAACAGATTGCAGACTGTACACATACATTAACCACTGTGTGGCTAACCTAGAGTTGTCTTTACTATATTGCATTGCACTATATTTTACATGGTGTCACAAGTTCATTAACCAGCAGTGGACTGTGCACGAACAGCTATGTCTATGTTGCAATGAGAACCGCCAGAGCCTATAGTGCACAACAAGACTTCGTCCATGTGATGAATGTGGCTGTTCCCTTGTTGGAAAGACTAAATCTGAAAGGAAAACCTTACACAAAACTGGCGAACGTTTTGAAGTCTTTGAGGTCTCATTGCATTTGAGCAAAAGGTTGCGTGAGGAGTGAGGAGGTGATATTCCAGCAATCTCTGCCACAAGAAGCTTTGGAGGTGCTAGACACCTCGCTATTTGCAGAAGCTGAAACAGGAATGAGATGGCAACATTAATTTATCACATGGAAGCATATTGCTTCAGCAAGACCAAAGCGATTTACGACAGAGGCTTGTTGAGCCATTTGATGACTATTTAATTTTTCTTTACGAGGTATGATTCATGCATGCTATTATGGAGCAATTCAAGATGTACTATATGAGGCAAGGTAGATCAAGGTATGCACAACAATAACAGCTGTCAGAAGCTGTCTTTACAGGAAGTCACACGCAAGGGCACAGGGACACCTTTAAAGTTGTTTAGGCTTATAATATATTAAGAGTTATACTACATTTTTAATTACTAATTACCTCCCATGTTAATTACCATGCAATTATGATCCATGCACCATATAATTTCCAATACAATGGGCTTGAGGACAGTGGCAAATGTAAAATTGTCAGTAAAGTAATAAGCAACTGTCTAGCTGCTTCCATCGTGATACTAACCCACCTAACCTAAGTGTGCGGCATGCCCATGCTTAGGATGACCAGGCAGTGTGACCTTGCCTGACCATGCACTATACTTGTATCAAACTCAACCTCTGGGGTAATGGACATTTCATCCATTGTGAGACAGCAACGTTTCTCTTGTTACAAAGATGATGCAGTTTTGAGTGAAGATGGTCTATGCTAGGATTAGAAGAGATGGTTGACATTCTTTGTTGAAGAGTACGAACAGATGGCAATGGATACTGCTGTTTCAAAAGTAGGTTGTATTCAACATATTCACAAGCAAATTGAAGTTCTTAATGGTTGACGATGTCCAAAGTATGTCTCTCATGCTACCTGTTGAAAGAGTGGTGAGCTGGTCTTTTCCAAAACATGCTAAATCTTTCCTTTATTTTAGTTTCTGATGCAAATTGCTCTTTTGTAATGTTTAGCTTGAACTCAGTTCCCTTAATTGTTTTGCGTTCTAGCTGAGACAGCTAGGGTGTCAAGTGAAGAAACCTCATCATACAATTACTTTTCCTGCATCATATCATCAACTGCATCCATCTCTTCTGCAGAACCAACAAAAAATGTTTTAATAATTGCCAAAGTGAACAAGTGCATTGATTTCATAACAAGTCCAAATTCATATATATTGTATAGTGCTCACTGTCATTTGAAGAAACTTGTGCTTCCGGCCTCCATAGAAGAACAGTAGGAATGATTTAACAAGATGAGGGGAGCTCTTGATTCCGGATCTACTCTTTGTCATAGTTAAAGGAGACTTTCTCTGAAAGTCAGATTTGCAATGAGGGAATATTGTCGAAATGGCATTCCTTTCAGCTCGAGCTCTCTTTTCCTGTCGGCTCTGCATGCAATTCTCGAATTGACACTCGTCAAAATGAGCTTAAAGCAAAACAAGTAAAGAAACAACAACTCCCTAAAAGTTTTCATGCCTTCTGCATTATCTCGCAGAGAAATGAGCTCATCGGAGATATGACACCTAACAACATCGCCTTACTTTCGCCTCCGAAATCTTCCTTCTTGCAGAGTCTTTTGGAAATCGATACAGCTTGTACCCTTTTTCAGTTGTATTACTGCATTCCCAAGTGCAACAGCAAGGCATTTTGCAAGCAGTGACTAAACAAAGCGACTATCTTTTGTATTTCCGGGATCCGTTCAGTGTAGAACTGGACACAGAATGGCAGCCATAATCTCACGTGACCAGATCATCATGTTGTAACCCCTAAGCCTTGCTATGCTTGGCAATTACCTTTGGATGACAGCTTTTTCTCTTTAAAAGGGTATGGACGAGGAGTAGACCATATAGTGCATGTGTAGTACCAATGATGATGGCATGTCCACTGATAACAGTGATGACTCTCTTTAGTGTCCTCTGTGTCTCTGGTGGGATTTAACACCTGCTTTTGAACGGCATTCCTTGCCACAAGATTGGCAAACAAATGACTTGTTGGTAGGAACAGTTTGTTCTTTCCGTTTCTGACGTTGAGCTTGAAGATGTCTAATACGATTTTCTTCAAACTGTTGGAGTGATGAATGGCAGAGAGATCTCCAGTTTGTTCTATCACTGGATAGTTTCTCAAAATGCAGGAAGTCAATCCCACAAGATTTCATATTAGCCTTGATAGAATCTTTATAACGTAATTTAGGACCACCTTGATGACGATGGCCCTGTTCCAGTTGACCAAAAAGGAGTTGTTTGGGAATTCTATCATTAGGCATTCGAGACATGTGACCAGCCCAGTGAAATTGGCATTTCATAACAAAAGATTCAATGCCACTGATGTTACAACGAGATAACACTTCTGTGTTGGGTATATAGTCAGTCCACTGGATTCCACATATGTGGCGAAGACATCGCAGATGAAAACTCTCCAAACTTTTGAGGTTACGACGAAGAAGGGTCCATGACTCGCATCCGTACAATAGAACTGATAAGACTACTGCTTTGTAAACTGCAACCTTCGTGGTCAATTTGATTTCATGCCTTTGCCAGAGTCTGTTGTACAATTTACCAAAAGCAGCACTGGCCTTTGATATCCTATGAGAGACGTCTGCATCAACAGTTGCATTATTCGAAAGGAAACTACCCAAATACTTGAAATTGCTGACATAAGGCGATGGGTGATCACCAATCATACCTGGAGGAGGGTTATAGTTTGAGCCTGGACGTGGTTGAAAAAGCACTTCTGTCTTTTTCAAGCTGATACTCAAGCCAAAACGTTTAGTTGATCTGTCTAAACAGTTGACAATGTGTTGAATGTCTTCATATGTGTGACCAACTAATGCGCAATTGTCAGCAAACAAGAGTTCTCTCAGTAGACTCTTAGAAACCTTTGTTTTGGCTTGTAAGCGCCTGTGATTGAATACACCTCCAGTAGTTCTAAACTCAACTCGAACACCCTCTCGGATGTTCTTGAAGGCATCATTTAAAACCACGGAAAACAAAATGCTAAAAAGAGTAGGTGCTAGAACGCAGCCCTGTTTCACTCCGTTGTTTACTGCAAACATTTCTGACTTTGACCCATCCTCGACAACACAAGCCATCATACCAGTATGAAAGGCTTTGATTAGATTCACAATCTTAACCGGGCAGCCAAGCCTCTAAAGGACTTTCCATAAGCCAGTTCTATCAACCGAGTCAAACGCTTTGACCAAGTCTATAAAGACCATAACTAGATCCATGTGCTGTTCACGACACTTTTCTTGAAGCTGCCTGGCTGAAAAGATCATGTCGGACGTACCATGACCTGAACGAAAACCACATTGGCTTTCAGGAAGGATACTCTCTGAAAAGTTTGAGACAAGACGATCAAGAAGAACTCTGGCCATAATTTTGCCAGCAACAGACAACAAAGAGATCCCACGGTGATTGTTGCAGTCAGATTGACTACCTTTTTTCTTGTATAGATGGATTATGTTGGCATCTTTAGAGTTCTGGGGTACATCTTCGAGTTCCCAGCATAGACGAATGAAATCACCTAGTTTGAACAACAGCAGTTCTCCTCCATGTTGAAAAATTTCAGCAGGTAGGCCATCAGCACCAGGAGATCTATTCCTTGACATTTTCCTGATAGCTTTATTTATCTCATTGTTAGATGGTGGTTTACAAGCTACAACTAGATCAGGCTGTTCATCAATTCTGTCAATAGCTTCTTGTGAAATAAATGTTGGATGATTCAAGATGCTTGCAAAATGCTGAGCCCAACGAGTCAAAATTTCTCGTCGTCCATAGAGAAGCCTGGAGTTGTCAACAGATTGTAGAGGTGCGATTGTCTTTACACTTGGCCCAAACACCTCTTTTAGGCCTTGATAGAAGCCACTAGAGTTATGCTGGTCAGCAGCTAACTGAAGCTGTTCTGCCTTCTGTAACCACCATTTGTTCTTCATTACAGAGATCCTAGCTCTTGCTGCTTTTCTTGCATGATGGTAGGCATCAGCAGTGCTTTGATTGCGTTTATCTGATAACCAGACATGATGCAAGCGATGCATATCATCAAGGAGATGGCTGATGACAGTGTCATTTTGATCAAACCAATCCTGGTGCTTCCTATTAGGCTTGCCAAGTAGTTCATAAGAACCGTTGTGAACAACTGAGTGTAAACTTGACCATAATGCATCCAGGTTGCTGGCTGAATCTTAAGATGGAATATACAATTCTTGCAGCTTTGTGGTGAGTTCGTTTTTTAGCCGAAGACTGGTAGAGGGATCATTTAGCTGGCTGACGTTCAATTTTCTAAATCTCTGGCAAGACTGGTGAGAAACAGTTTTCTTGACAGAAAGTGAAAGCTTACTACGCACCAATCTATGGTCAGAAAAGACTGAGGCAGAAGCTCCCCGCATGACTCTAATGTGACGAACATCACTGATATCTCTCTGACGAATAATAATGAAGTCTATCTGGTGCCAATGCTTTGATCTAGGATGCATCCAGGTGGTCTTGTACTTGGTTTTCTGTTGAAACAGTGTGTTGGTGATTACAAGATGGTACGTAGAACATAGTGACAACAAAAGTGACCCATTACTGTTCTCTCTTCCAATGCCGTGTTTACCAAGCACATTTTTCCATGTGCAATGATTGCTACCAACTTGAGCATTGAAATCACCTAGGACGAGCAGTTTGTCCTTTGGCACAGCACCAATAATGTTACTCAAATCATCATAGAATTTCTCTTTGATTTCTTCGGAGGCGTTCATCGTTGGAGCATATGAACTGACCAAGGTTAGAAATTGACCACCAGAAAGAGATAGGCGAAGTGTCATTAAACGATCATTTATTCCCCTTGGTAGGTTGTCGAGACTACCCACCAAGGAGGATTTGACAGCAAAACCTACACCCAATTGTCGTGTCGCATTTGAAGGACGTCCTTTCCAAAAGAATGTGTAACCTGTACCGACTTCCTCAAGTTTTCCTTCATCCAACAGATGGGTTTCACTTAAAGCAACAATATCAATGTCATAGCGACGAAATTCCTTTGCCAGAATGGCTGTTTTATGTTCCATTTGCTGTTGCGTGTCCAGAAGCGAGCGAACATTCCAACAGGCAACAGCGAGGTTATGCTTCACTTTATTTCGACCGCAATATTGGATGCCCAACCAACCGCGGTAAGCTGGTAGGGACAAAGAGGGTGAGCTTTGTTTAGGCCACCTTTTCTAGGCCCTTCCTTGAGTGAGGTGGGCAGTGCTATCACTAAATAGTGCTGCCCAGCCATACCAGCAGGACTGAGTGTGAACTTCACCCCGGCTTAATTCACAAACGACCATCTTACTGGTACCGCTCACGTGCAGAATCATGGCTAGCGACTCCCAGTGCCATCCTATGCCTGCCGCCGTCACCATTCCTCCGTCGCCGTGAGACTTTGGAAGAAACAGAAAAATTCCAAAAAAACAAAAAGCGACACAAAAGAGAAACCTGCACGTGGAATAGATTAAAGTGAATAAGGGATGTGCATGCCCAGATCCACTCTCTCGTCTTGAAATGCCTTCTATCCACTGGGGCTAGTAATAGCAACAAGTAGAAAAGCAGAACAAGATGCAGTGGCTTGCCAGAAGCACGTTTTGGTCTGTGCAACTGCCACAAAAGTATGCCACATTACCCTGCTGGAGTGCCTGATCCTTGCTGTAACTGTGAGTGCCAGCCACACCAGACTTCCAAAATTTACCGTCACATTTTACAGAACTTACAAAACAAAGACAGTAGCATATTGGCTTAATGCTCCTATAGCTGTAGATTGTCACACCACTGAGTTGCATTTGGCACTGACGTTTTTTAATTGGCGGCCAGTACTCGCCATGTCATAATGTCGTTATAAAGCTTTGTGAGCTTTATATTGAGACAAAGGCGCCACCCCCAGACTCACTCACGCTCTGCTAACATTACTGCTGTTGGTCCGCGACTGCTTATTCGTCAGGGAGTACCCTGCTTATATCGCAGCTAACCTTTATATCTAAAGGCTGTTCTACTATCCGCCACCAGTGGACGCGCCCAGTAGCAGACAGCTCTGCCTTGGGAGTACCAATAACACCATATATTATTACAACTACTAGCAACAGTTATTGTACTGGAAAGTGTGCTTTCTTTGTGGCAATAAACACTGATGTGTCTAATAATTTGCTTAGTTCAACTCAACTTTTCTTTTGGAAGTTGCATGACGTGATTGATGACATTTACTTATAACTGCATTCTTATTACAGATACTGATAATTGGACACTTGCTATGTTATTTTAAAACTTTCCTCTTACAATCATTAGTCTCTGTGTAAATCTGTAATTGTGTTTGTAGGATTTTCTAGTGTTGTCAGATCAGCATCACCTTCTGTAAACATTGAAAGCAGAAGTGGTAGGGGGTCAGGGTCTGCAAGTTTTGGCTACCTTGGTATTTGCCTTAGGCTTCTGCTTATTGTGTGGCTTAAAAACAATTGCATTGTAGGTTATTCTTCTGATATTGGTCGTTTTGGTTTAAAGACAGCAGATCAATCAGGTATGAAGTGTAAGGCTCAATGCTGATTGATTGTGTTTATTAGTTGATTAATCTGGAGACGTGTGGTTGTGTAGATGTTGTAGTAGGGGTTCCTCGTTATAATAATTACTTTGGACGGGTTTGATACTCTTTTCCCTTTGTGCATTTAACTGCTAATGAATTTTGTAACATTCTAGATTGTTGTATTTGAATACAATTTTGATTCTGCAGCTTATGTTTCTGTACTAACAAAAGATGGTGAACAGGTTAAGACTATGTTGCGATGTTATATACATTCTACTGCAGTTGTGTTGTTAGTTTGGTGCATACTTTGGCCATTCTGTTGCTGCTGTCGACTTGAATAACGATGGGTACATGTTGAATTGTTTTATTTAGTAACTGTTTGAGTAGTTGGTGTAGATGGTGTCATTTTGTACATTTAGGCTTGATGATCTTCTAGTTGGAGCACCGTTGTACTCAAATTCTCAATTTGAGCTGGGGCGTGTTTATGCATATGAAAACAGCAAGAAGGTGGAACAGCTTTATACCGTATAACTGGTTATTTCTGCGATCATGATATTTCTGCGAATTTTGCGAAGAAATCACGGAATGCGCAAATAAAATTTGCAGATATCTGGGTTTATCCTTGGAGTCCTAGCAACTCACTGTTTGGACTCATGTACACATGTACATACCAGTAAGTGTCTTTCTGGTTAGCATGCAGAAATTTAATTTGCAGTAATTAAAACTTTTGTCTAAATTCGCAAATCGCAGACATTTAAGACCACTGAAATAACTGGTTATACGGTATCTAGCTTGTAGTTTCTGAATGTATTGTTGTATAATTGAAATTTAAGAATCTGTTATTAAATCGAGTACTGACTGGCAATATTGCTGGTGGTCGGTTTGGCCATGCCATTAGTAAAGCTGGAGACATAAATGGAGATCGTTTTGATGGTTAGATTGTTAGACAGACAGGGTGAAACTATAATCTCTATAATCTGGTGATTTATTAATGTTTACAGATGTTGTCATCAGTGCACCTTATGGCAGTAATGGAGGTGTGATTTATGTTTATCTTGGATCAGTTGGTGGAATCATAGAGCCAGCTTCTCAGGTGGAGAAATTTTGTATTGCTATTACTTAAACTCTACAGAGACATAAGTTGCTGTTTGAGGTAATTAGACTAGCTAGGTCCAAGAGAAATTGCAATGAACTGAATTGCTTTTAATTAATTAATTAATTAATTAGTGTGTGTAGATTGTGTAGAAGTATTGAATGAATGAATGAATGAATGAATGAATTTATTATTGTCACACATAGTGCAGTTTCTACTTGGGGCTCATACACAAGCACACATATACACACTACACGTAAAACTATATATGACATACACAGACCAATGCAACAATCTATCTTACACTCTATATTTGTACTACTCCATTTCCCGAGTTAGTTTGTTCGTTGACCTTGGTGCTTTCTTCGAGAAGCTGACTTTTGATTCACGCATTTTCTCTGCTCCTTCTTGAAATCAATCTGGAAATATGTTCCTTAAAGAGTTTTGATACTTCATTTTCACGCTTGTACATATGCCCTTTCGATACGGTCTATTTACTGTTGTACATACCACCAATTTCTCGACGTCCCATAAGTGATTTCCAAAAGCTAATATTGGATACAATTGAGTATCCACTATTTTTGTCCAGATTTTGTCACTTTTGCAGACTCCACCAAGTCAAGCCAGAACAGAGTTGACTGCTCCATGACACTTCTAATCTCTCATATTTATTAGAGCAGATGAAGGCAAAGTTAATTAGTTTAAGGTCTGGACAGGATGTTTGTTGTATGATTCATCATGTTTTGGAGCTGTTGCCACTGTTCTTTATGCAAGAAGCCAGGAATTTGGGTGATTTCTTTGATTTGATGATTAGGTGGTTTCTTTATTCAATATGTCCAAATTACACTTTTTGGGTACATGAAATTTTATTCATTATGGTTACTCAGTTGTTTACACCTCATTTGCATTAGGGCTGCACTTGAATTAGTGTAGTTTCCAAAATTAATTGTGTCAATTCAGGCTGAGCATGCTGAGCTGTACCAAATCATATTAACCTGTCTGAGTTACTCTCACTAGGCCAGACATGTCAGTGCTATGCCTGTCAAGATGAAGGCTGTACATACTTATTCTCTAAAATTGCATGAACTGAGCATATAACGCTATGATGTTTTTCCAAGTGTTTCTAAGACGCAATTTATGTGACTGTTGTAAAGCCAAAGAGGAGAACACTTGACCTGCTTGTTTTCAGCCATCCACATACTTCTCTATTTACTAGTTATTGTATGGGCATGTCGAGGATATCGTTGTTATTACCCGAGGGGAGTGGCAGCTAATTCCGAGATAATTACAGAGGTGAATCCGAGGTATTTATCGAGGTATTAGCTGCCACTCTCCCGAGGCGTAAATAACAATGATATCCGAGACTAGCCCATACGATAAGTGATTTGTATCATGCAAGGCCATGGATGGTTTGAATTCTCGTTCATTTTGAGCGTTCAAAGTAGAGTAAATCTTACTTCTTATTTGGCGTTCAACGGTGACGGTTGACTCAACCTAAGTCTAAGTGCATTTACCGCTTAGTAGCTCATTAGAGGCATATCAAATCATCTGCGTGTTACTGAAACCAGCTGTGTTGTGCTGTTGATCATAACAACGGAAGGGTATACGCGTTTCCCTTGGCAGCGGGAGGGTATCAGTGCATTCCAGGGTACAAATTGTTTTTACCCGCTGTATCGACCAATTAGGGTTGTCAAAAACCACGTGACATGATACAAACTGTGTTAGGGTGAGCAGTACATGCATGTGTATGCATCTATCTGTACCTGCATGGTACAAAACTGCACTCAATAACTGAGGTGGCCTGCGTATCAAACTGTGCTGTGTAAACAGGAGCTGGTTTGTTTCTCTGGCACGGCTGCATAAGGTCAGCTGACTACATGTGCTTGTGTGAACAGGGATAGAGTTTATGAAAGGCATACAGACATCATTGCAAATTCAAGTGCTGATTTGTTGATTCTAGAAGGAGGACATATACTAAAACATTTGTAGGTATCGATGATGGAATGGAAATGCACTTTAACGTTTCATGAGTGATTTTGTATTATTATACAACAGCATTGATCACCTAGAATGAATTGGTCTTGTAATTTGATTTAATTTGTGAGAATTGATTGCAAGCATGCCGTTTAGATGTGACCAGATTACATCATTTGGGCTGCTACAGGTTCTAATTCATTTGGACAGGTAGACAGCAGTTAATATAGATTGTTTAGTATTATTGTAACATTTCTAGACTTGTTTTGATAAAGCCAGACTTGGAAACTGATTTCTTTCTTTCCTTAAACTTGCAAGACAATTGTGGCCGTGCATATACCTGTATTGCATTTAGTTTAACAGTTTGTTACCTTTGGGAAGTACATGTATGTAACTTTTATTAGCAATCTGTGATTGTTATGAGCTACTGCAATAATTGTTCTTGTAAGCATTAGGTAATGTTAGGCTGTTGCAGATTATTGAAGCAAGTGATGTTAACTATCAGCCAAAACTGGTAGGATTTGGAGTGTCTCTATCTGGAAGCATGGATATGGATGATAACAACTACCCAGGTTGGGAGTTTTGGTCTTGTATATAGCGCATAAAGTATAACAGTAGTACTGGCTTGTGCACGTTTCTGTTTAGATGTTCTGGTGGGAGCGGTGTCATCAGAGAGGGTGGTTTTACTAAGGTTTCTTTGACATGTGGTTATGAAAGATACAGTTACAGTTCTATGTTATTTGTGTTCGTTAATACAGATCAAAACCTATAGCTGAGGCTCTGAGCACACTAGAGTTCAAACCTCAGTTTGTGAATTATCCCAACAGTACAGAGTAAGCAATGTATAATTGATTAATTACAGTAACTGATTTGCTATCTCTGATTACACACGGTTCTGCAGGTACAATAACTGAGGGAATAGAAACTATTCTATGTTCTAAATTCAGATCAGTTCAGCAATCATTAATTGTCTTTGTAGAGATTATATATTATGTGTATCTGTATTCTTTGGACATGCAAGCACATTGAGTTACTCCTCTCTGAATGTTTGCCATTTGTTACATTGAGGTACATTAATAAGTTTTAAGTTTTAAAATATAGTTTTTAAAATAAATTCAATGAAGTAGCTTGGCGTAGAGTAGACATATTGTTCCACGATTGAGCTCTTCTACAAGAAAAACTCTTCAAACATTTTCGAGGTTTTGTAAATAACAATTGTTCTCATATCTGTGACTTTGAACTCCCACAGCTCTATTACATCTTTAAATGCTTAGAAGTGGGCGAGGTGCTATTTTCTTCATGATCTTGAAAGCAAGTTTGCTTCCTTGATAGAGACTTGCCTGTAAATGCCTCCAATGCAAATCCTCAAGAAAGCGCATAACATGAGATCCAAACGTAGCGTCAAAAATCAAATTGTTCCTCTAAGTTCTATTATTCTTCCAAATTTCATCAAGATTTATTGTTAAATTTTTGAAACATTCTGCTTACAAACAAACGAACAAACGAATGTTAATGAAAACATAATTTTCTTGGTGGAGGTAACTAGAAGTGTGCGAACACATAATGACCCTGTACACTGTCGTTTACACAATGTGCAGCAGTCTACTATCCAAACTTGGGGCTCCGTTCGAAAGAAGAGCCACGGTTACTGATTAAAAGCTTGCACACATGTCTCACTTTGTTTATTTAGAAGACAAGGCTGTAATGTGTCTACCAGCTACCAAGAATCACATGCAGTTGCACGTGTAGCCTTATATACCAATGCAAAGCTGAAAATTTGTCCAATTACAGAATACTCACTGTTTTCTCACCTCCAGGGCCCTTATCAGCACCAGTAAGTTTTTGGAGCTCGTATTTTTTGCATTTCCAATGTTTTGAGCATAAAATGTTACTAGTATGGTGCTATTCTCTGGTTTCTCATATAATCCAAAAGTAGCACCAGACACTGAGTCAGACAAACAGACAGAGAGAGACAGACTCCAGGTGAGATTTAAATTTTTACGTCTGTTCCTTTTGCTGTTTTTCTCTGTCACCCAATGTCTTGTTCTGAATTTTGTCCATATCAGTCCTGCAAAGTGCCTGGCACCACGCAGCGCATTCTTTGCCATATTCGGCAAGTTCCTAATCCTAATCTCCTTCTGGCTGATTTCATCGTTTGCTTACGTATTCATCTATGTTCTTTCTCCAGGAACTGGTTTTCGAAACTGGGTTAACATTCGTCTCAATGCAGATCTTGGCACCAATGGTCTAGTCAAGAACAGAGGGAGTGTGTTTCTTTCACACCTTACTGGGTATTGTGGAAGCCAACGTCTCTTCCTAAGCTTCTTTCGCTGGTACTCCACCCACACCCGTTTCATTAACAACGATCCTGTACTCCGCACTTTCTCAGAAGATGAGTCTGGACACGGAAACTACTGTGTGGAAGTACATTCAGGATCTGACTGTAGAAGACATTCTGAAAGTTGCACCTCCCAGAGCAGACCTCTGAACTCTCACAATTTGGGCCCAATTCTCACGATTGCCAGTCCTTTGTCCCAACAAGCGGACCGTGAGACACTCTGACAGTAATTTTGTGTAGCGCCGTCTTTCCGGACATAACGGATTCTTTGAACTAGAATCTCCTAGACAGCTCTGCTTGCTTGTATCTGGGGTATCCAGGCGGGGTAGCTAACTGCAGTAAAAGTAACGTTTGGAAGTTCGAGGCAAAGCCTTGGAGTGTGCACAGAAAACCTATATAACATGTATAGGCTGTTAACCACGCCTATTTTGGACACGTTTAATAAGGCGTGGTAATTTCCAAATGACATTTTCACAATTTGGTGCGAAGAAAAGTTGAGAGGTCTGCCATAGTTGTCCAAACTATCCATCCTACAGTCAAAGCATGTTTTCAAGATTGCTGTGTCGTATCACTTGGAAAGATTCGTGATAATCCCTCTGATGAGTTGGCATGGAAACTCCTGTTTCTACTGCCTCGCATGCTCCTCACTCCTTGGCGAGGGGAGGAAAACATGGTTTACGTGACGTGAAGGCTGCTTACCACCAGCTTTTCAGCTGGAATTGGTCGGACCTTATTTGCCTGCAAGCCTCGCTTCTCGGGAAGTCACCCACCACTGGGGATAATGCAAGAAAAGCGGCTGCTGTGAGGCTAGTGAGATGTGGAGAGTTGTCACGTGCGTCTAGAATTCTAACCAGTAACGGTTTGGCTCCGTCCACTGATGATATGGGCAAGGAAGTTGATCTCCAAACACCCTCCTAGATCTTCAGCGCTTCCCCCTCCACCCAATGTTAGTTGTGAGTCGATCACCTTGTCTAGGTCGTTGCTTTTTCGATTTGATCAGTACAGCTCCACGTGGATCTGGTGCTGGTTGTAGTGCTTGGTGTTTCAAGCATTTTAAAATTCTACTGGAATATGAGGATACTGCGGATGGTCTTTTCTTTGCCTGTTCGGCTTTTGCTAAGGGTATGTTGCCCGATGTGGATGCCACTCTCTTTCTTCTTTAAAGGAGCACTTCACCAATTGACGCACGCGCATTAGCTAATCATTTCTGGTCTTTTTTCAAGTTGGGAAGTTGGCGCTATCGCAGAGCAAACTTGATAGCTGAACATTATGATAACGCAAATTAACAACGCGATGGTTTGGCTGTAGAATGAAGGCACTTTGTGTCACGTGCTTATGTGCTGTGTCACACATTTCCGTGTGTTTTTCGCAGCATGCAAGCCCTTTTGTATTGTAGTATGGCCTTCATTCGTAGGAAGAAACACGGAGGAAAGTGCAAAAGACCGAGCGATTGCAAGTCGTTCAAGACGATCATGTGGAGTCTACAACGTACAAACGACTGAGTTGCTTATGAACTGTAACTTGTTCTCTTTCACTGTTAGAGTCGCCTGAAGCGTCTAGACCCGTCTCTTGTGTGCTCTCATAGTTGGCCTTGGTAAGCAAGACCAAACAATTCGCCACGCAACACAGCAAGCTTTTGGTTTGCAGCCCAAGGCCTTACTTACGTTAACGTCTACTGCGCGTGCGTCAATGGGTGAAGTGCTCCTTTAAGACTGATTGCTTTATCCAAGCCAAATGGTGATGTGAGACCCATTGACATCGGGGAATCTATTTGCCGACTTACATTTAGGAGTATTTGTTCACAAAAAAGGAAGAGTGTACTGAAGTGGATAGGTTTGAAATCAGGTGCTAAGAACGCGTTTTATTTTGTCAGCAGAGACCAGATCATGGAACAAGTTTCTCTTACCTTTCCTGACTTGTACAACCATGTGATTCAAATGTATGGCAAACCCAGCTCCCTTGTAGGGTTCCTCTATGGTAATAATTCTGTCTGAGGAGGGAGTTCATCAAGGAGATCCTCTAGGTCCTGTTCTTTTTGCCATGGCCATTCATCCAGTCTTAACTAATATTCAGAAATCTCACTCTCAAGTTTGCTTACTAGCCTACCTGAATGATGTAATTTTGCTGGGAGAGGCAAGATCTGTTTTGGCTGCATTTCATGACTTGAAAGAGACCTACTCAGCCATCAATCTGGTCATAGCAGACAAAAAGTGTGAGATGTTCTCTCCATAGTCCATCGACTGCTGTTGATGGGTTTGATGAAATTCCTGTCTTGTGAGGGTGCACTTTTCCTTGGTTCTCCAATTGGTTCAATGTCATTCGTTACGTCCTCTTATGCCACCATAGCCCAGTCAAAGCTTTCACTGTGCGATCAGCTTACCAAATTGGATGATTTTCAAAGTGCAATGCTGTTATTATGATGCTGTTACGTCCCCAACCTTAACCATTTGGCCTGGACAGCCCATCCTGATGTGCTTGTTTGTGCTTTTACAATCCATGACTCTAGGACAAAGGAAACCTTTTCTTACCTCTTAGGTTATGACATGGTTGATGACAGGATTTGGCATCAGACTTCGTTACCCATCAGGGTGGGCGGTTTCGGAATGATTCCTTTGCTGTCAGTGAGACAACCAGCTTTTGTTGCATCCTGGGCCAACTCTTTACAGAGCTGCCATTCCTATTCCCTGTTTTGCGATCTATCATGGACAGTCTCTTGAGCTCTTCGACCTCTATAATCAGTGAGGCCATAGCATGGTCTGTCCCTCCAGGAAAGCATATCTCCTGACTACCTGCCATGTGCTGGGAAAGTTCAACAAAGGCTATCTTCTGTCACTGCTTCTTCCAACGCTCAGTATCTACTCGAAAATGCCCCCACTGCCAGAGATGCGGGCTGCGTATGCTCAGCAACAGGTAAGGGCGCTGGGGCTTTGCTTAACGCTATCCCTACATCGGAAGTGTTCGCACTCAATTCTTGCGAATTTTGCTTGGCATCCTTCCTTCATTTGGGTTTGCCCATAGCCCTCTCTAGCTGGACAACAACCTGCAATTGTGGAGCTCTTATAGATGACAGTGGATACCATTTGCTGATCTGTTAGAATGGGTGGTGGGCCGGTATGGTCTCACGAGTCAATTTTGGCTGTCTTGTCAGATTGTTTTCATGGGCTGCATATCCACTATTGCAGGGAGCCGAGGAGTCGTTATACAACTACAGACAACAGACTGGACATTGTATTTTTTACGCAGACATTGGAAACAACATTGACCTAGATATCTCCCTTGCCCACCCATGGAGTAGTGACATCTTTCCATTATCTGCTGGTGTTAGTGGTGCCGCTGCAGAGAGGAGAGCAGACAGGAACAAAGAGAAATACAGAAAACAGCAATTACCAGGTGGCATAATTGCCACTGTAACTCTACTGGTAATGGAGCATTTTGGAGCTTGGGTGATCAATGGGTGGAAACTCTGTGCAAGTTATCAAAGAAGTCATCAGACAAAGTGGGACAACCAAACGCTGCGGACTTTATCGACTTCTCGTTCAAACACTTTTCTGTTCAGCTTCAGAAGTGTAATGCTAGAGTCATCTCTAAGAAGCTATCTCTGCTGTCTGAAGGAAACAGACGTGACTGACCTCTTTGCCACCCAGTACTTCAGCCACTAGCTGGTACTGGGTGCTTTTCTTGTACACTGTAGCTTTTAAGTGTAGTCCTCACTTTGTTTTACACGAGTTTTGATTTTAGCTTAGTTTAGTTGATGAACACCTCTATTAGTTGGACAGTACATAGTACCCTGCATTGCGAAATGTATCATAGATGAAAGTTCAAGTATGTGTGACAGGCAGACAGACAGACAACCAGTGTGAATGCTGCTCTTACCTGGATGGCTTGGGGTACCATCTCATGACATGTGAATGGCGTGGGGTCCAGTTTGGACCCATGAGTGTATTTCAAATGTATGGTCTTACTGCAGCACAGACGAGCCACGACATTGTACATAACATTTGACAATCGCCCAGACATCACAGTTTTTGATTTCAGTTCAAGGTCAAACACAGATCTGGATGTGTCATTGACTCACCCATGGAGCATTGAAGTTGTATTCTCTTCAGCGTCAACAGAAGGTGTGGCAGCATTGTGAAGAGAACAAACAAGAGCAGAGAAGTACCGTAAATAACGTCTCCCAGGTGAAGAAGCAATCAGATTAGTGCTTTTGGAACATTTTGGACGTGGGGGCAACAAGCAGAAAAGTTTTACATCAGCTCTCTCTAAGGTCTACAGACAAGTGTAGAAACAGCAACAGCTTACACTTTAAAAACATACTGGAGAGAACGTCTGCCTGTTCAGCTACAGAAATGTAACTCGAGAATGATATATAGAAAATAGAGGACTTCAAAATATATGTAATGAGTAGCTTTTACAAGTTTCCAGGCCTTTTGGTCTTGGAGTAGATAATGATGAAAGTAGCTTGGACATTAATTAATGAACAATTGTAGAGGTTTGTAATAGTCATCATGTACTCTAAATTGTGATTTATCAAAGACAGGCAGACAGACAGTTACTGCAGTTATTTGCAGAATTATATCATAGCTTAATAGAATAAATGCTTTTTGACAGATGGACAGACGGACAGACAGACAGACAGACAGACAGACACGCAGACACGTAGACAGAGCACTCTACCTTATGCTGTGCACGTGCACATAAGCTAAAAGTGTAAATTCAAGTGTTACTTGGACTGTAGTCGATTAAACTTGGACGTCTTTGATGATTTCACATCTTTGTAAGTTACATAAGCTTGAATTAAGATCTTCTTTACTTTGATTGTTTAATATCTCTGGGGCTGGGGCGCATTTTGGTGATACATAAATTAATGACTTAATGATTGAGTAGTATAACAGAAGTATGAACGTCTAACATTTATTCTTTCAGTAGTGTGTGGCAGTTACAATGCTGTCTGTTGCATATACCTATGCAATGGGCAGATGGTAGACTCGTGACCAGTCTTGCCGTACTTTCGTGGTTGAGGATTAAACATCCGGGAATGACGAAAGCGCAGCGAGGTGGTCACGAGTCTAGGCAGATGGGCTAGAACAAGCATCCGGTATGTATTGTTACATCTTTTTTACAGATTGGTTGCTGAAGCATGTATTCGATATGATGGTATTAGTCTTCCCACCCAGCTTGGTATTTGATGGGATTATGCAGTAGTTTGCCTTGTTGACATATATGATTGTATGTTTAGATTTCAGTTACTCATTGTCTGTAGAGCAACAACGAGTACAAGCTGGTCTGAGTTCTCGTGCTCAATTTATGTTTGTGAGTAATCCAGAAAGTTCTATCCAGTTTGGCAATATCACTGCCTATTTGGAGACATACAGTTGTGTGAACTTCACACTGCAACTCATAGTCAGTATTTGTGAAATAGACTTTTTCTTTGTGACCAGCTTAGGTGTTTTTGCAGGACAATATCAGGGACTTGATAAGTCCACTGTTTGCTAAATTTGATTTTCAACTTGTGTCTGATGAGACAAAACCACCATCTACGGGTAATCCAGATATTTCACGACCTTTAGTTCCTGTGTTAAAAGGACAGATGCAGCAATCTAAGAGTGCACAAGTAGACTGTTAAGTGCTTTATTAAGGATTTCTGACTATGATGGCACTGATTTTCTTTAGGCCTACTTGCTCCAAGATTGTGGAGATGATGTAATTTGTATTCCAGATCTACAAGTGACAGCTCTGGCAGTTAAGTTGCCTAGGTGAGTGAAAATTTAGCATGCAGCTAGTTGCGTTGTGTTGTTTTATGCGTCTTAATTACACGACTGTACTGTTGAAGGGATGAGACTGAAATTATTCTTGGTGAAGTTTCAGAAGTTTTTGTTAGTGTTTCTGTGAGAAATGGTGGAGAGAATGCTTATCTTGCTCAGCTGATTGCAGTGTTTCAGGAATCTGTTATATTCAATCAAGTTGTTGATGTTAGTTGGTCGTTTTAATACATTATTGAAGTTCTCTTAAAGCCAGTTTGTGTAACAGAACACTTTTATTACATGCGTTGCTCAAAGGAACGTTGGTGCAACTGTGGTAACCTGTGACCTGGGAAATCCATTACGATCTGGATCAACTGTGAGTTAGCTATAGACTTTGTTTAGTCGCTACTGTCATCTGAACAGGAACTATTACGTTTTCATAGGTTAAGTTTGGTATGACATTAAACGTCCAACAACTGTCAACTCCAGGAGAAATGTTCACTGTATCTGTCCAAGCAAAAAGGTTGAGTGGCATTTTGTTGTGATCACATTAGTACTTGTTGGTCTGCTTTAAAGTCTTAGTAATTTAAGAATAAGAATTAGTGCTTTTGTATTTACGAATGAAGTTGCATGGATGTAACTTATTGCACAGAAAGCAAGGATTAGAATTTTAGAAACAATTTTATTGCACGTGTTTGCCAAAATGTACAGTTTTTCTGTGATCAAGATGTGTTAATTCATGCAATATCACTAGATTATCATTATTACACATTATAACTCAATTAGAATTAGAATGCTATTCTTATTAGAGTAACTGGTGATGTGACCAAGCATTTTGAACAGCAAGACATTGCTTCATGCTATGTATTGAAAGCAACAATTAATGATTATGTCGGAGAACTAGCTAGAGCATATAGTCAAAGGAATTAAAGGCTACAATGACAAACTTTTGATGAAGTTTAAGTCAACTCTGCTAAGTATAAGAAAGAACATTGGGACATATACTTATGTTGGCTTTGTATAATTAACAGCAGGGTGTTTTCTCTACTGAGTCTGAGTAGTTTATAGTTGAATCCTAACTGCAGTAGGTCTTGAGTGTATTTGTGTTTTTGCTGCTGCTGCTATACACAGTCACTGTGGGAGTGTTTTCCGTTCTCTGTTATCTTTCCTTGCCATTCATGCATGTAATGATACTAGAATTTATCCATTAGCTTTATATATACGTTATATATACGTTTATTGCTGTATCTTTGTATATTCAGTTGGTGTTCTGGTCCTTCTATACGGTCTCTGTTTATTTACTATCCATAATGGTTTCTGCATGGTTTTGGGCTTTGTCTCAGTTGATTGTGTATGTTGTATAATACATGCGGTCTCTCTATCATTCTTACTATATGTTATAACAATAGGTGACTGAAGATGTTTTCACATATATACAACGTTTTAATCCCAAGAAAGACCAATGAGATTTCTGTGGCCTGTGGTTTGGGCAATTGATTTTACTTAGTATACGTTTGAAAGGGGAAATGCTCCATAACAATGTGCCACTCTATCAATAAGCACATATACTGTTTATTGGATCTGACACGTTTGCTCTTTTTTATCATTTGGAGAACGGAATTAGTCGCTTACAGAAACTTTGCTGCTTACTTGCTGTGATCAATCGCATGATGTGTCAGTTTGTGACCTGGACACATTCTGGCACTTTAATTTAAAGCAATTATACTGTTTCTATAATAGAGTGTACATAACAAGATTGACATTTAGTGTCCCTTTATATCTATCTTTCTGAATGCAAGTTTTCTCAGACTTCTGGTGGATTGGCATCGTTGGTGACATTTATCAACAAGAAGATATGCATCAACTAGAGTTGACTGCATCAATGAATATGTTTGTATTGGGTGCTTTGAAGTCCAACCTATCAGTCTTGAAATTCTTCAGAGCAGTTGTAGAGTGTGAGGATTGGTATGTTTTATTTAGTTAGATACAAATGCAAGCGGCTAGTTACCAACACCAGTAGCACACAGTCAAACGCAACTCTCCTAGCTTCACATGCACAAACATCTACTCTTTCCTAACGAAAGTCACAAAATTTATCCCTTCAACTATACTCGTCTCTATATCTCAATGGCTTTCTGTGTTCTCTTGATATCATGGCTCTTGCTAGTTCTTATAAGGTGGCTGTTCTTGACTGCATGGGCTCGAAGGTCTTACGGTGATACACCGTCTTTAGCATCATTGCCTTGGAATTTCTCTCTTGTCCACATCTGAGAGACCCCGGAATCTCCTTATTGAGCATCTATTTTTCTCTCAAAGAGATTTATGTCTGTGAAGAAAATGATGAGGATGTTGATTCTGACTGGAGCTAATTACTTCATCACGTGAGAGGTATGCTTTGTTTCCCAGGTGGTTTTAGGTGAATGCTCTTTAGCTTAAATTGAAGGGGGTCTCTACTCATGTGCCTAGACAGGAAGCAGCTATTATTAATGTGAGAAAGGACCAAATGACAATTCATATTTAGCCAATTATTATCGCCTTGGCACTATATCCAGGAGTTTCAGGCCATGCTGACGTATCCCTGGGTGGTTGGCCAAGAGCATGCAATCTCGGGACTGGACTGATGATATGTTTGGCTGGCTGTCTGTCTGTTTGTCTGTCAAATCTTTATATTTTATACATATGAACTATTACAAGCTATAGATACAAAAGTCCATTATATATCAATTAGACCCACACGGGTCTGTAAAAAATTATCAACTTAGGTTGCATGCAATTGGACACTATATATGTCACTAATGTCATTTTCTTTGCTTCATGAGCGGTTCATCTTCTGGATGAGAACCTTTGCGTTGCACCTTTGGAGAGTTACAGCGAATCTTCTTCTCCAGTAGCACTTGAAATCTTGGTCACTGTTACCAAGGTCGATGTTTTTACTTAGTTGAGATAATTGAGACAGGAATGATTGTGCTTGTCTCCCCCAACGACCGAAGTGTTCCATAACTAGAGGCACGAAGTTGAGGCATAATCCACCTGGCAGACCTTTGACTGGTATTTCTTGACTTTCCTCTCTTCCCTTCTTACCGCTGCTGCCTCGTCTTCTCAGGCTGCTCTTGACAAGATATCGGCACACCATGGGTGGGTCAAAGACACATCTAGTTCGACGTCTGTTCCGGTTACTGGATCCATGATCGCTATGTCAGGTCGATTCTCGCAATCACAGTACCTTTCTCTGGGCTCTTTCTTGTGGTTTATGTGTAACTGGCTCAAACATTCGGACCAAACACCTACAATGGTATTATGGGTCCAGACAGGACCTCCTCCAGTTTTAATGCAAACCTTTGTGAGTTCGGGTCTGTCTGTCTGTCTGTCTGTCAATCACATATATTTGAACTTTTATCTATGATACATTTTGCAATGCAGGGTACTATGTCCTGTCCAACTACTAGTAGTGTTCATCAACTAAACTAAGCTAAAATTGAAACTCGTGTAAAACAAAATGAGGACTACATCAAGCCCACACGTTCCCATGCAAGTTTTATGCAGCCAGCCCTTCCCCCTTTTCAACTTTTGTTGGTGGGTAGAAACAAGACATGAAGAGCTGAAATACCGCAGTGTCCCCATCAGTAATTATCCAAGTCACCTGACTTCTACATAAACGACCACTTAGCTCATCGCAGTATTCACTGAAACAGCAACACAACAACATCAAAGCAACTGTACCGGACCCTCTTCCCGCCAACAGAAGTTGAATGGGGAAGGGCTTGCTGCACAAGATTATACCTGTGCTGCATGATGTCTGCCAAGCCAGTGGTCTTGTCCACCCCCAGGCAATGACTAGGTTCTCATTTATACTCCTGAGTTGAGAGAGGCAATTGTGTGTGAGTTCCTTGCCTACACACAAGCAGGAGCGTAGCGTGACCTCTAGAAATGAAGGGCTAAACTTCACATGCTACGGGCCACGCCCATTTTTATGGATACGCCTACTTTTATTGACTTCTAAGACTGGAAAAAAGGTTGGTGTATATACTATATACAGCTTTGGTTCATACACGTATACAATCTGTAATTTTTTTATGACCACGCCTACAAATGATGGGCTATAGCCCGGTCTAGCCCATGTCACACACCCATGCACACACACACACACACGCACAGACACACACATACACACACACACACACACACACACACACACACACACACACACACACACACACACACACACACACACACAGAGTTGTCGTTTATATACTAGTGTTTTTGATCTTGTAATCAGTCTGAGTTGATTGTATATGTTGCAAATAGTGCTATAGTGCATTGCATCTTCTCTGTTGTTTTTGACCATGTTACAACAGCAGCGACATGCATTTAATGATTGAAGTTATTGTACCAAACTTTGTAAGAAATATGACTGCTGTTAAGACATAATTTAAAGCTGTTTGCTATCATTAAAAGACTTAATTGTTTAGTAGTCATTTCTTTCTGATGTTACATTTGAATTTTGCTAGTGAAAACTCAGAAAACAATGATACTTTGGCTGACAACTTACGAATGACATCAAGTTATCAGATTGTTGCAAAGTCATTGTTTGGAGTTGAAGGGTGAGTAACGTCTTATTGATTGATTACTGTTGTGTTATGTGACATAACACCTATGTTTGCAGTATTGCTGTACCAGATCGAGTTGCTCTTGACCTTGCAAATCCATCCGTGGAACGCAATATGTTTCCAACTACAGAGTTGGAGATTGGTTCAACTTACATCAATCACACATACTTTGTTGTTAATAGAGGCCCATCCAGAGTACCAGAGTCTGAATTGACTGTATATTGGCCTGGAAAAGCAAAGAATAATCGATATTTATTGTACATAGTTGACATAAGGGTTAGTTGAAACCAGATGTATTGCAATACTTCTTTTTGTAAATTGTTAAACCATTAGCTTGTTGGATCTGGTGTCTGTCAAACTGAAGGCCTTATCAACCCAGCCAATCTAACGGTCAGTGAAAGCGTTATGTATCATTCCACGTTTAGAACTCTTCTTGTATATTAAGGCATGTAGTAATGCGAGGTAGCTGTAATTTTTTTGTGGAGTTAGTACTCAACCTTGAACTGTACATGGATTGTAATATTTTTGTGCAGACTGTGGCACAGCTCAATGCTCATCTGAATGTAACATCAGTAGGCATTGGAGGAGAAGTGATCAGACAAGGAAGAAGTGTTGAAAAGGCCTATGGCTCAGAGCGATCTCGTCGTGCTGAGGTTTGTTCAGTATTGCATTAGAAGGGTTGAGTTACAATTAATTGTGAATTTTGTTTAGACATTTTGTACTGGGAGCTCCTATGCAGTCTGTTTCCCCGTTGTCTGCCAACTCTACAATATAGATCGTGGAGATTCAGTTCAATTGCACATTGTTTCACGACTTTATGAAAGAACTTTGATACAGGTATGTATGTATACATGAAGCAACTATACCGCTTGCCTTGTTTTATAGATGACATACGTTTGTTGCATTTAGGATGAGATGGTGGAACTGAATATTAGTTCTGAAGCAACAATTGCAACAGATGTGGCTAATCTAGAATTGTTGACATCAGCTGACATACTTACATCATATAATGTGAGCTATCATTTGTGCTAGAAAAAGTCTTGTGCTTTCTTCAAGATATTTGTTGTATTACAGCTAACAACACGACTCAATGAACATGAGCCTGTTGTAAATGACGAGTCACTTGAAGGATGGGTCATTGCTGTTGTGGTCATATTTACTGTTTTGATTTTGAGTGGTGTTGTGTGCTTGTTAGCTTTTGTACGCAAGTTGTTAGCCATTCGCTTGGCTGTACAGTTTAATTAAGTAAATGTTTCTGTATGTAGCTGGGCTTCTTTAAGCGAAAAAAGAGGGACCAGTTGGAGAAAGAAAGAGAAGAGCTGGATGGAACTGATGTATTCACTAATGCAAGTACTTTGTCTGTCCAAGAAAATGGTTCTGAAGCATAGCTTCATGTATGTGCAGGCTAGTTGGTAAACATTGGGATTGATCCATGTCAATGTAGCACTTAATGGACTTGCATATTTGTCATTCACTACGTATTGTTCCCTCCCAAGCAACTTTCTTTGTAGCCAGACTTATTATTTTTGTTAGTGATTATTTCACTGTAACTGGTGCTCTACTGCTTCTGTCTGAAATTATTCTCTAGACGGCCAATTATTTGTATTTCTATGAATGAATCAACAAGATGTTATGGTAATGTATGGTATTTTGCTAATGTGACGAGTGTGCAGTGATTTGCAGAAACATGTACTAGTTACCATACACATGTAGTGTACCTACTGCAGTTAAATGTTTCTGAATTTCCGTAAACTCCATCTGTCACACAATTGGAAGTCCATGTATTCAGACCTGTCAACTATGGAAAAGGCAAATGCGTGAGACAATTCAAATAGTTGCTTACTTTACTGTTTGCACCCGCTGTATCACAATAATATTGAGTTAACAGCCCACTAGTTGCAGCTCATGTCTGCAACAAGAAACTGGGAAAAGATGATGCATGATAATCAGTACCTTAGTACATCACTGTCTATTAAACTGTACACTGCATACTCTATGCAGTCAGTAACCCATTTACAGGGTTGTATGCTGATATCATTCCTGAAGGTTCAAACTGTCTGGATGCTTGATAGTTTGGTCTCTCATCCAAGATTGTAAGCTGTATGTAAAGTGTTCGTTTGGCTTCCTCTTGGGGTTGGGGTTATAATTGCCTCTTCCTGCCAAGCTGTCTATATCTAGTCTACGTGTGACTCAGATGTGGTAAATGTAATAATTTTCTCTGTAACGTAATTTCCCTTCTCCATTAATTCTTTCTGACTGTGTATCCAAAATATTTTCCTAGGGCATTATTAGGTATTGTATGGTATGCTAGTTGTTGATTGATCTTGATTAATTATTGATTCTCACAGAATTCTCAGCAGTTCTCACAGAAGCTAGAACAAGAGTAGAATATAAAGGTGCAAAATTCTGGGACACTGCTAACATAAATAATCATGTATGCTACCGGGTCCAAGATATGTTAACTATTGCATCATCAATTGCACACATGATGGGTCTGCACGGTCAGTGTTCTGAAAATTATTCCGAAACATCTGGTGGTTTCTGGGGTATGGGGACACACAAAAATGGACAAATGGATAAGCCCTTCGGAAAGTTCTGAAGATAGCACCCCTGCCTATTTCTAGGTAGGGACCCCGGTGCTACTCAAAGTTTTAGGCTGCACTGACGAATCCCTTGATGCGTGGCCAGAGCATCAAAAGGGCACTGACTTTGGCACAGCCGCGGGACTGGACCTCAAGTCCACATGTACCCATATATACTGTGTGATGTTCTGTCAAGCCAGCAGTCTAGTCCACCCCCAATCAAAGACCAGGTACTCATTTATACTCCTGAGTCGAAAGAGAGGCAATTGTGTGTAAATTTCTTGCCCAAGGAAATTACGTCTGTACTCGTCCGTGAACCTACGACCTCAACATCCCGGATCTTTCCATTCTCCAAATGCAACTCTAACCAACTGAGCTACAGACGCCACCTCTCTCCCCCCCCTCTCTCTCTCTCTCTCTCTCACACACACACACACACACACACACACACACACACAACACACTTTCTTTTTCGCTACTCAACAATGAGTTCACGACTTCCATTCAGCAGTTGTTCACAATTTGTCTTTGATGGGCACATTCATGTGTAATGAGTCCAATTCTGATGACATACTTGATGACAGATACTACAAACATTCTTTGTACCAGTAGTCAAGTTTTGCGGTGTACAGATGTGACGCATTAGTCTCTTTTCTTCAATCTTGTCAATTCTACCTTCCTTGTAATGATCTAAACCTAATCTAATATTTTTGTTCCACATTGAATGGTCACATGCTATCATTTCTCAATTGTTGTGATCAATATACCGACATTCTGTAGATTGTGTCTTAAAGGGGAAGTCCAACAAAAATGAACTTAACTTGTATGAGTAGATCTTACGAAGACAAATCGATCGGTATAAGTTACTCCGCTATCTTCGCTTTTGTATACGAGAACGAGCGATGTGATGTGCAACGCCCACGCGCCTGCTCTGCGCTTCCTGGTCGATTAAGCTCCGCCCACTGCAAACCAATCAATGCGTTTACGGATGACTTCTACGGATATATCGAGAATGACGAATGTGAATGCGAAGATATTATAAAGATCTGCCTTCTTACCGTCAGTGGTTCCTCTCTAAAGTAAAATGGTGTCGGTAGAGCTGTTTCCCCGCCAGACTTTCAAGCAGAATTCCTCAATACCACGGCTTACCTAGAGAATGCGCTTGTGCTTGAGCATTTGTTTATCCTTGTTCTTTTAATATCCAAAGAGAAACGTTCAGCGCGCCAGTCTGGCGTGTGCTACAGAGGACGATCCTATTTTGACCTCCGGGATTGTAATCTTCTACCAATCAGCGGCGAAAGAAAGTGAGCTGACCGGATGTGAAAATAGGAACGTCCTCTGTAGCACACGCCAAAGGGCGCGCTGAACGTTTCTCTTCGGATATCAAAAGAACAAGGATAAACAAATATTCTAGCACAAGCGCGTTCTCTAGGTAAGCCGTGGTATTGAGGAATTCTACTTGAAAGTCTGGCGGGAAAACAGCTCTACCAACACCATTTTACTTTAGAGAGGAACCACTGACAGCAAGAAGGCAGATCTTCATAATATCTTCGCATTCACATTCGTCATTCTCGATATATCCGTAGCGTCATCCGTAAACGCATTGATTCGTTTGCAGTGGGCGGAGCTTAATCGACCAAGAAGCGCAGGCGCGTGGGCGTTGCACATCACAGAAACATCGCTCGTTCTCGTATACAAAAGCGAAGATAACGGAGTAACTTATACCGATCGATTTGTCTTTGTAAGATCTACTCATACAAGTTAAGTTCATTTTTGTTGGACTTCCTCTTTAAAGTCTCTTTGAACCTCAGCTTCTGACCACCAGCTTTTCGTGGTGCATCTAACAACTGACCATATAGCACTTGTTTTGGTAAACGTCTCTCATCCATTCTTGCAACATGACCTGTGCACTTTAGTTGCTGTTGAGTCAACATGTATTCAATTCCTGTTATTTCAGCTCTGCAGAAATTCTGTTTGTCACTCTTTCCAACCAATGAATTTTCATTATTCAACACAGACAACACACACACACACACACACACACACACACACACACACACACACACACACACACACACACACACACACACACACCACACCTTGAACCTGGAAGTAGGCCATCGTTGATGATGATGCCTTGAAGGCTTCTGTCTTGTGGCCTCTGATCACAAAGACGTCCTGAACTAATGACTCATTTCCTTTATTATAGTGAATTGCATCACACTTGTGACGTGCTATATCCTAAGATCATCCGAAAGATCTAACACAAGTGTTGCAGACGTTATTTGTTGCTCAGATGACTGGCTTGCATGGGAAGTCACATTGTTGAAACGTATAATAGTGCAGGCGTTACTCCATAAGGAGTGATCTCTGGCTATCTTAACCAGTTGTTTTCATCAATATGGAAGCGTTTCATGTCAGACTTAACGCTATCTCACCAACGCAGTTTTAGGCCATGTGCTAGACGTTTATTTGTCAACCAGCCAAAAAGTTTTCTTTGGGATTTGTTTATCTGTCATTGTTGCCAAATATTCGTGCCATCATAGTCTTCGAGATGAAACAACATCTTGTAATGTCTCAGGCATCCCAAACATTGGCCTTAGTTGAGCATTAGTAATGCGGCTGGCCCAGTGCATTGTTTTTGGACACGCCTAGGATATTCCTGAGGTATTTGTTATGAAATTCTCTACACGTCTTGTTGCATCTTTTCGTGGACCACGCCTCTGAGCCATAGAATAATATTCCAAGAACTAAAGCCTTGTAGATTTGTCTCATTGTCTCAATGGACAAGTTTCTGTCCATAAAGATTGAAGATCATTAGATTCCAAAACCTCTTGTTGAAGCTTTCCGATTCTTTGTATATGCTATGACTCTATTCACTTTTTCTTGACATTCAATAATTGAGCCCAAGCATTAAAGTCGCTAACAACTTGTACGGCTTCACCTGATGATAGTAGGCATTGACTCTCACGTTGTTACTAACAATGCTAGTTGCAATTTCTTCTACAAGTGTTCTCGTATTCCAGCATCTGATGTTGATTCTGCTACAGTAATTGTGCTTTCTGTTGTTCTGATAAAGAGGGTCTTGAGACGTTATGTTCAGCTTCTTGTGCACTAGCTGATATATACCAAGGGCGTGCAAGACCACTGCGGTGCAAAAACGCCACAGACTTTTGCACAGCAACTAATGTCAAGGTCAGATCAGATACCAAGCAGCAGCTCAGTAGGACCAGTCATGTTGGCCAGCAATTAGCAGTTTCCATCGGGCACCACATCGAGGTGCGCACGCGCACACACACGCACACACACACACGGAGGGAGGGAGGGAGGGAGGGAGGGAGGGAGGGAGGGAGGGAGGGAGGAGGGAGGGAGGGAGGGAGGAGGGAGGGAGGAGGGAGGGAGGGAGGGAGGAGGGAGGGAGGAGGGAGGGAGGGAGGGAGGAGGGAGGAGGGAGGGAGGGAGGAGGGAGGAGGGAGGGAGGGAGGGAGGAGGGAGGAGGGAGGGAGGGAGGGAGGAGGGAGGGAGGAGGGAGGGAGGGAGGGAGGGAGGGACAGACAGACAGGCAGGCAGCCTTTCATCAGATGAAGCAGGAAGACCTACTGCTGCGGAATTTTTAGACTTTTGGAGGAAAAGATTCTCTGTACAATTACAGAAGTGTAATGTTGAAGTTATATCAAAGAAACTTATCATGTTGTGCGGTGGGTCTGAGAGGCCTGACTCTCTCAGTACCTAATTTTCCTCTCTAGTCTTAGTTGTGTGTGTGTGTGTGTGTGTGTGTGTGTGTGTGTGTGTGTGTGTGTGTGTGTGTGTGTGTGTGTGTGTGTGTGTGTTTTAGTTTGCTGCAATGTTAGCTTTCAATGAACATTAGTCTAGTTGTATTCTTTGTAGTATTAGTAGTTCTTTGCAGAATTGTATCATAGTTTGATGTAAGAAATAAAAGACAGACAGACAGACAGACAGACAGATGTTCACAGCGGAGGATTCAAATTTGTGACTTCTCCGTTTTCGTCTTTTTCCCGCTTCTCACTTGATGTCTCGTTCTGAATCCTGTCCTTATCAGTCTTGTAAAGTGTCCGGCATCGCTCAGCGCGTTCTTTGCCACATCCGCCAAGTTCACGATCCCTAGCCTCGGCCTCCCAGACCCGTGCAGCGCCGATCCAAAATCGTCCTCCACGAGTCTGGGATGGTACCGCCTCTTCTCAATATATTGCGGTTGGTCCTAGGTCCAGCATTAAGCCTGGTTCGCAATATTGACGCCGACGTCGACGTCGACGTCGACAATAGAAATGAATCCTATTCCAGCGTCGACGTCGGCGTCAACATCAAAGGATGCCGCCGACGTCGAGGCGGTTTCTTTGAAGTTTGACGCTCAACTCAGCGTCGGCGTCATATTGTGAACCAGGCTTTAGTGTTCAGTTTCATCATGCATACCTTCCCAATTATAGCTGTAATCAACGAAGACATCTCATGCATATCTGCTGTCTACCAAAGACTACACTGTACACAAACGACGACTTGTAGTGCGCTCTTCACGCAAACTCACGTCCCTACACGTCGTGGTTTGTATTCTGCGCCTGTCAACGGCAGTAACGACACCTAGTCTGCCTGTACGGATCGAGAACGGGCCAGTGAGCTAATATTTTACACACTTGCATCCCATATGTGCGGCTACAAGAAAATTTAGAACCAAAAAGCCCAGCAAGCGAGTCGTTAGCGACCTCGCATATTACGTAAGGACGCGACTAAGTTGCACGTGACGTCTCGTGAGCTGCGGTTAGCCGGAAACCTGACATGGTCAGTCAGATGATTACTAGGGAAGTGTGACACAATTTTCACATCCATCTTTTCTTTCGAGTAGTACTAACTCTCAAATAGTCACTATCGGTACCATAAATCTGATAACTGCTGGAAGCTACAAGAACACGAGAAAATAGATACAAAAAGGTCAATATCATGGTCTAGCTTTATTTACCTCGTTCCTGTACAGCTCTGTGGTCACTACCAGTACTCATAACGGCCAGAAAAAAGCGCAAATAGGAAGGACATGACATAGACATAAAAATTATCAAGTGAAATATTTCGGACCTGCGCAAACCTCTTATCCGGGTTATTTAGTTGCGATGCAACCGCTCAATAGCACTTTGAAGATGGCAGACGATGGCCTTCTCACCGTGCAAGTTACTGTTCCGCAAGGCAGAATGATAAAGTCTAGTCGTGGAGATGAATCATTTACTTCATTTGTTAGAATAGATTTTGGAAGTCGATCTCATTGCGAAACTGCCAGAGTTGTAGTAGCAGACGGCACGGCGCTGTACGGTGATGCAACATCGTCCTTCGACATCCAGGCATCCAGTAGAGCTCTTCTTCTAGACGAACTATCCCACAAGCCTCTCGTACTGAGCCTCATCGAGTCAATGCCAAAAGACAAGAAAGCAAAGGAAGAGAAAACTGTTGTGTTGGGACAATCTATTGTGGATTTGATGCCTTTCTTACAAGGAGAAAAAACTATTTCGGAAACCGTGGTTGTTTTTCCTTGCACTTCGCAAAGCGAAGACAAGCCTGCAACTGATCTTCCCGAACTGGATGTCCTAGTTTCTCTGTCATCTCCGCTTCTGACGGAAGAAGAAGTAGAAGCGGCGAGTTCTCTTTCAATCAAAGTGAACTCGCTTTATTCACCACCAGACGGATGGCAACCAGGAGGATCACAATATCAATACACACTCAGCTTGCCTATACCAATTGGGATCTCACAGGAAACAACAATTGCAATTCCCAATGGTCAATTGAAAGCACCTAGTGATCATGACTCTCCTCATTGGAGATGGAGCTACACAGGAACAGCATCAGGTCCTTGTGTTTACAAATGTGACAGTGTGATAAAGAAGGTCCAGTACAAAGAAGAGAATGGAGAGTTGAGAAGTGCTGCAGACATTCCATTTCGAGTCGAAGCTGAAAGTCAGAAACCAAGAATCACTTGGAATGCAGAACGAAGGTGTCTTCTGAATGCAGAAGCAAGTAGCACCCTTCAATCAATGATTGCTCAGTCACGTGTTTGGCCTGTTGAAATCTTTCGCACTCTGACTCCTCAAAGTGGAAAAACCAAGAAGGACGAGGAAATTCTACCAAGTTATCATGGTGTAGCATATGTCAATCTAACACCACTTCTTTACCCTGGTGTCAGCAAAGTGAATGGGGCCTATTGTCTGCAACCATACGTTGATACTGAAGTGCAAGAGAAAACAAGAAGGAAAATGGGTAGCACAGTAGAGGTTGCCATGCGTTCTGTCAGTCAGGCAGGTTCTCGCAGCATTGCATCAGCTCGAAAATCAAAAAGGCAGTCTGTTGCTGTTCCACCTCCTAAAAGTGGCCTTGCTACTAGTTCATTTGTTGCCTCTGACACAGGCGACTCTATTCCTGAAGTTGGAGAGAGTAAGAACTATTTAGAAGCTAAAGCATATACTGATGCACGATCCTACATTGTTTTGGAGCTCTCTCTTGATACACCACTAATTCCAAAGTGTCCACCTGATGAGTTAGCTCAACTTGTATCTGAGTACATCCCTCCACGTCCCGCTGCTCCCAAACGTCAAGTAGGAGCAGATCAAGCTGTTCGTGAGTTCCAAACTCAAGTTTCTAATGTGGCTTGGTGTGTGCTGGAGGAGTTCCGGTCAATGTTTGGAGAACAGATGGCCAATTATGAATTACCTCATTCAGCAGAAGCTGCTGCTGACCGTCGAAGACAGTTATTATATGAGCTAAATACATCTGGTAAATATTACCAATTCAAAGAGCAACTGAAACTTTCAGTTGTAAAATTAGTTAGAGAGAAGTTTCTACGGACAACACCTGTCACTGACAAGGATGAGCTGCACAGTTTCCTTAGTCAACTATATGTTTATCTTACAGATGAAATGCACTGCACTCTGTCAACGACGTTCTCACTAGAAGATCCACGACCAGTTCCACCTCCTGTTACCAACACCAACTTCCTCAAACACTTTGCTCGTGAGGCTGAAATGAATGAGAGTTATGAGAAAGCTGCTCAATACTACCAGGAGCGTCTAGCACAGGACAAAAATTCACGTGATCATTGGTACGACTATGGTCGTTTTTGCTTGGTAGTACATAACTATGAGAAGGCACAAGAATGTTTCAAAGAGGCTGTAGCTTTGGATCAAAATCATATGGAATCACTGCTCATGTATGCTGTTGTGGCTGCTGTTCAGGAGCATCATGACATTGCCGAAACTTTCTTTGAAGCTGCTGCTGCCGTTGAGCCAAAAAATGTGATTGTGTGGACAACAATGGGACTCTACTATGAATCCATAGGTAATGATGTGAATGCTGAAATGGCCTTCCTGGAGGCAGATAATGTCAATCCACAAGTGATCAAAGAAGGTAGTGAGTCAGCTGGTATCTCTGATGGTACAAGGCAGCACAGTGAGCTGTCTCATCACTCTTCTTCTGAAACAGAACAGACCGTCGCTGTACCTGCTATCAAGACAACATCACCTATTCCTCAAGTGAGTGCTGAGGGGGATCAAGAAATTAAGGATTTTGACAAACCACACACAGTAACACTGTCACAAGCCAAACCACAGAGGCAAGTATCAAGCCAGGCAATTTTGTCACGCCAAAGTAAAACATCTCCCTCCTCAACAGCTCCTCAAGAGGTGCCTTCACCGCTACTAGTACAAGACACTCACAGATCGCAAGCATCCTCACCTGCTTCCAGTGACAAGGAAAGCATATTTCTTCAAGTGTCACGGTTTCTACTAGAGATGCATGTAACCTTGTGGGCTGAATCAGCTTTATCACATGAACTTCTCCAGCCACGTGGTGGTCCTTCCTCACCCTACTACATGGCGCTTGCATGTGTAAATATGCAGAAAAAGAACTACATTGAAGCTAAAACATACCTGAATGAGGCCCTCTCTTTTGACTACCATCATCCAGACAGTTGGGCATTACTTGGCCACAGTAGCTACATGACTGGTGATGTGGAAGAAGCGAGAGAAGCTTATGAGCGAGTACTGGATTTCATTGGAGAAGCATGTGATATGCACACTGTCTACTTACGACTTGGATCCATCTACTTACAAGAAGGGCAGTTCACTGGTGCTAAGCACACGTTCTTATTAGCCTGTAAGCGATCTCCTTCTTGTATCACTTGGTTGGGTGCTGGTATTGCATGTTATCGCATGGGAGATCTGGCTGAGGCAGAAGATGCACTATGTGAAGCAAACATACTAAACAACACTGATCCACAAGTATGGGGTTACCTTGCACTCATCTGCCTCAAAACTGGCCGTAAAGTCGAGGCTGAACAAGCATACAAATATGCATTTAAGCTTAACCTCTCTGATGACAAACTGCTGAATGAAATAAGGACTGTGCAGAAGCAAGTTGGATTTGGTGATCCATCTGTCACATATCAGTCAGCTTGAGTTAAGACATATATTCCGTACAATACACTACCAGTAAGAGTATCAAGGCATTGCAAGTCAAAAGCGACAAGATTTGTAGCACCATGGTTTAGCTCTTTTTCACTTGTCTAGATATGCGTATTGTAAGAATTGATATTCACCATCCTGTAGCTGGTAAACTTATGGTGTTGATGTGCTGTCCGCATTCAAGCCTTTCTGAGTGTTGTGTGCTTTTCCGGATATTCTTGTAGCCCCCTTGGATAGAAATGAAAACGATTCCAGATTTGTTAATTAAATAGTTAAGATTGCAACTTATATAGTATAGACACATACCTTAATCACATTCCCTGTGATTACAGCTCTTGCCAAAGTAGTAGAATTACCCAGATTAATTTGATTTCCTTCATATTGAAAATCACAGTTATTGACCAAAAGGCTGGATTCCAAGAACAATGATTAGTGTCAATCAATTAAATGCAGAGCTGTATCATACTTTCCAGTAGCTCCATTAACCTCAATAGCATAATGTCCCTTTTAAACAAGCCCAACAATTGTTGATTTGGTAGACAAATTGAATGAAATTTGTGTACCTGTTTAGAATCATCCCACTGTGTGAATGTGCAATCAGCAAATCCTGTAGTACCAGAACCACCTAACTGTAAACAGCAGCATTCAATCCTGTACTGAACCAAACATGCACACAACTGGTACTACTTTTGCAATAGAATTGGATGGTCCCCAAAAGGCACTGTTCACAAACCGAACACTTCCCTTATTTGAGAAGTTCACAAACACTTGAACAGAGTCTGTATGCTACCAAAACATGCTAGTTGGTTAAATGCCAAGTTTAGGGTTTTGGTTTAACTTAATTAATAGTTATATGTCCACACCCACTTAAAGACAGACATAGGTGAGCACGTGCACACACACATCAGTTTTGTCATCAGACTTTCAAACAACAAGGTCTTTATAATCACAGGCGTTTTGTCGAGGCATACTTCGAGCAGTGTAGGTGTGTGTATGTATGTCACCACCACCTGACCACTGTCTGGTAGTACATGCTCCAGTGGCAGCCAAGGATGAAGTGTGTAAGGTGTGCTCCAGGACCTTCAGAATTAAGAGAGTGTGATAAGGCAAGGCACATATGTCGCATAACAGTAATGTAGATGACAGACAAACGCATATAAGAGAGCAGTAAGGTGCATTTCAGCATCAGCAATATTTCAGATGGATGTGGAGTAGAGGAGGGGCCAGCGGTACATAGATGTGTATGTGTACGGTACCAGAAAGCTGACACTGACATTATTTCACCACTGGACTGGTAGCCCTTTGGGGCAAGCATGACTGTGTAATGGTATCAGGACAGGACAGGTGTGTGTGCGTGTGCACGTGTACAACACACACACACACACACACACACACACACACACACACACACACACACACACACA